>NC_134782.1:31067207-31199707 GCF_046742065.1 Oratosquilla oratoria
GCCTCCTGAAGATGACTTCAACACTAGATTTAATCATTTTTCATCCACTAACTGCTAGTTACTTTCGGCTGGCGGCTCCACTGGTGAACTACCGTGGTCCATTGGAGTTTCATGGACCACAGGTTGAGAACCCGTACCCCGTACTTATGAATTGCTATTGTTTAGCATCCTGGAGATGACTTCAACACTAAATTTAATCGTTTTGCATCCACTAACTGCTAGTGACTTTCGGCTGGCGGCTCCAATGGTACTTCCGTGATCCACTAGGGTTCCATGGACCACAACTTGAGAACCACTAGCCTAGAAGATGATATAGATCCAAGCTAGAACAATACATAAATTTGAACATATGCGTATCATTTTGGGGAATAAGATGATATAGCTCAAACTGAAACAATACATGGAATTTAAAGATATGATAATTGGAGAGTAAAAGAGAGGGGTACATGAGAGTTCTTCATCGCCTGTGGCAAATCCCCATACACGTCATAGTTCTATAGAACACAAATTCGTATCAACCCATACAACATTTTCATGTTAATGCAGCTACTTTTGCTTATATGATATAAAAATCATTGCTGGTTTCTGGAGATTATTACTTCATTCCGAATACTAATATGAATCTTAAAGAATGTGGATGACTAAACATTGAGTTAAATACACCACTATTTTGCATATTTTATTATGCTCATATATATTAAAAACATACATGACTAGTTAAAACAGATTTAACAAATTTTAGAAAACAAACGCATCTTTTACAATGCACGAAGAGAGACCTGCTTTATGAGGTGATTCGGTATGCCGGTTACCTTTATGTAAATTTCCATACATTATGCTAATTATCTAAGATTAAACTATTCAATCCTGATACTAGATATTCTATTCCTGACACATATCTAAGCATATGCAGGAGGAGGAGGGGGTGGAGGAGTTGGGGGAGGATAAGAGGGAGGAGGAGCATAGACTGGATGCTTGGCCTCTCCCTCGTATTTGACTTCAGCATGGAGACCGTCGCCGTTGTCGACGTAGGTGAAGATTTGTTTGCGTCCGTCAGGGAGGTCGACGACGTATTGTCCCTCGGTGTTGTGGCCGTCGCGTTTTTCGCTCGCCTCATAGTTGTTGCCGCTGTAGGTGTCAGCCACGCCATACTTGTACTCGTAATTGGGCGGGATCTGCATCGAAAAAGAATCAGTGTTACTTGTGCAGCTGGAAATAAATAGATGATTGCATTGTTATTTTTTGCAGTTTCTATATAAAAATTAACTAATCAAATAGAGTGCACTGGTTGGAGTATAATATGTGAGATTTCATTTTGTTTTTTATGTCTATTTCTAGTATCAGACATCAGTATATTAGCTCGACAGTACACTCTTTATAATCTATCTTTAATGAGACAATATAGGAACAACATACATCATGTGTGGACGAACTAATAATATTAATGTTTTGTTGAAATGGTTGAACTTTTTTTACCAATACGATTGCACAATTATTTATAAGATTTATATTCCCATTATAAGGAAATGTGTTTGGTTGATTCAAGATCGTTATCAATAATTATACCCAAATATTTTCTGCCCACCAATGATGTCCAAATATGTAAATTTTCGTTTCCCTTTAAATCTCACTATTTTGCATCTCACTTCACCCGCTTTTGTTAGGATTCAATGTTAAACAGATTTTAGTGTTGATCTAAAATGTTGTAGTTAATCATCAGCATTTTTACAATTTAGTCCATGTTGTAGTATATTTGCACTTTCATGTACAGTGATATCAAACCTATACCTTTAGGTCGTCAGTTGCTGAATACTTGACATATTTTCATTATAATTTTTGTGTGAACATAATTGTATTAACGTAATGATAATTATATAACTGTATAATCGTGGGTCAAGTTTGAGAGTAAGCTATGAATAGAGAGGGCTCAAAAAATGGAACCCTGAGGATCAACACTTGTAACACCACTGCACATTATCGGCTGAAAGAAACCTGCACAGCGAAGCTATAGCGATAATCCCATACCACACTCCTGGTCATATGGCCATTTCCCGAAGGTTGAGTGTGGTTTGAATTTTCCGCCAAAATCATCGGAAATTTAAAATTCCCGGCTCTGTGCAGGCATGCGCATTGTCGACCCCACCTCCCCCTCCCTATCCCCTCCCTTCTTACCCGGCTAGCTCGAGCCGGACGTCGCGTCACTTAGATCGCGGAAACGGGACCGAGTGGTTAACTCGCTGCCCACATGGGAGCAGGCGGTCCCGTTTCCTGCTGGTTAATCGTCTGTTAGTTTTATCGCTTTCCGCTTGGCTGCTGGTTTGTCTCATTCTTCGACTTTGATTTTATACGAGCACAATCCGTCCCCGTCTTCGAGCCGTCCCTGGTAAACAACCCGGGTCCTCTCGGAGGACAGGGGACGTGTCTTATGGTACGGAGTGTGGCGCCCCCCAGGGTCATCAGGCCTCTCGGCAGCGCCATACCTCTGACCATCATCGGTCCTCTATTGCCTCACGGTTTGTATCAGGCCCTAGGCGTAGACTTTGACCATATACGATCGCAATCCGTCCCCGTCTTCAGGCCGTCCGTGGTAAGAACCCGGGCCTCTCGGAAGACAGGGGGACGTGACTTATGGTACGGAGGGTGGCGCCCCCCAGGGTCATCAGGCCTCTCGGCAGCGCCATACCTCTGACCATCATCGGTCCTCTATTGCCTCACGGTTTGTTTCAGGCCCTAGGCGTAGACTTTGACCATATACGATCGCAATACGTCCCCGTCTCCAGGCCGTCCGTGGTAAGAACCCGGGCCTCTTTGAAGACGGGGGGGACGTGTCTTATGGTACGGAGTGTGGCGCCCCCCAGGGTCATCAGGCCTCTCGGCAGCGCCATACCTCTGACCATCATCGGTCCTCTATTGCCTCACGGTTTGTATCAGGCCCTAGGCGTAGACTTTGACCATATACGATCGCAATACGTCCCCGTCTCCAGGCCGTCCGTGGTAAGAACCCGGGCCTCTTTGAAGACAGGGGGACGTGTCTTATGGTACGGAGTGTGGCGCCCCCCAGGGTCATCAGGCCTCTCGGCAGCCCCAAACCTCCGGTCATCAATGGTCCTCTAACAGCCTCATAGCTTGCTTCGTCAGGCCCTAGGCGTAGACTTTGACCTTATACGATCGTAATCCGTTCCCCATACGTCTTCGGGTCGTCCGCGGTAAGAACCCGGGCCTCTCGGAAGAGAGGGGGACGTGTCCTATGGTACGGAGGGGGTGCCCCCGAGGGTCATCAGGCCTCTCGGCAGCCCCATACATCCGACCAATAATGGTCCTCTAACGCCTTAATGGCTCCCTTTGTGAGGCCCTAGGCGTAGACTTTGACCTTTTCCACTCGTAATCCGTTCCCCATACGTCTTCGAGTCGTACGTGGTAAGAATCCGGGCCTCTCGGAGGATAAGGGGACGTGTCCTATGATACGGAGGGTGACGCCCCGAGGGTCATCAGGCCTCGGCAGCCCCATACCTTCGACCAATAATGGTCCTTTAACGCCTTATAACTTTCTTTGTCAGGCCCTAGGCGTAGACTTTGACCTTTTCCACTCGTACTCCGTTCCCCATACGTCCTCAAGTCGTCCGTGGTAAGAACCCGGGCCTCTTGGAGGACAAGGGGACGTGTCTTATGATACGGAGGGTGGCTCCCCGAGGATCATCAGGCCTCGGCAGTCCCATCCCTCCTTGATTCAATGGTCTTATAACGCCACACGGCACCACCCCCCTTCCCGGTTTCTTATCCAACAAAAAAACAAAAAAACAAAAAAAACACCCAGCCCTTCTCATGAGCCACAGCCAACCTCTTATCAACTTCACTTGGCTTGAGTTTAAAGATGACTTACCTGATGTTCCACCCCCAAGTAAAACACAAAAAAACTTTAGACTTAGGGAGTCTAGTGTTAGTTAAAATGAGTATAAATTAGTTCAAAGAAACTACAATCATTTAGTGTAATGAGAAGAGGAAAATCAGTTTTAAATAGTACAGTTTAAGTTGGCGCAAAGTGCTAGGTATTACATAAATAAAATGCCTTGACCTTGGAGAAAAAAAAAAAAAAAACAGGTCGAAATGGACATGACTTCTCCTATTCAACTTAAGCTAATCTATAGTCATGATGGTCAAGAACTTTACCATGTTGAAATTAATTTCAACGCTCACTGTGACTCAGGTCGAAATGACCATGACTTTTCCTATTCAACTTGAGCTAATCTACAGTCATGATGGTCGAGAATTTTACCATGTTAAAATTAATTTCGACGCTCACCGTGACTCAGGTGGAAATGGACATGACTTTTCCTATTCAACTTGAGCTAATCTACAGTCATGATGGTCGAGAATTTTACCATGTTAAAATTGATTTCGACGCTCACTGTGACTTAGGTCGAAATGACCATGACTTTTCCTATTCAACTTAAGCTAATCTGTAGTCATGATGGTCAAGAATTTTACCATGTTAAACTAATTCAACGCCCACTGTGACTCAGGTCGACATGAACATGACTTTTCCTATTCAACTTAATTTAATCTACAGTCATGATGGTCGAGAATTTTACCATGTTAAAATTAATTTCGACGCTCACTGTGACTTAGGTCGAAATGACCATGACTTTTCCTATTCAACTTAAGCTAATCTGTAGTCATGATGGTCAAGAATTTTACCATGTTAAACTAATTCAACGCCCACTGTGACTCAGGTCAATATGAACATGACTTTTCCTATTCAACTTAATTTAATCTACAGTCATGATGGTCGAGAATTTTACCATGTTAAAATTAATTTCGACGCTCACTGTGACTTAGGTCGAAATGAACATGACTTTTCCTATTCAACTTAATTTAATCTACAGTCATGATGGTCCAGAATTTTACCATGTCAAAATTTATTTCAACGCTCACTGTGATTCAGTGATGTCACGGTATGATAAGATGACGTCATTGTGATAAATTGACGTCACCATGTAGTCCTATGACGTCAATTTGTGTCCCTGTGACGTCACGAGACGATCCTATGGCGCCATGATCAATCCGGTGACGTCACAGTATAATCACATGATGTCACTAGGTATTAAACATATAGAAGTCCGCTTGTGGGTGATGAGACGTCACAAATTGCCATAGCACACTATTGGATGAAGACGCTCGCCACGGGCTTCGAGAACTTCCCGCGGGAAGACTTGGGGTGAGTTGGATACATACCGAGGGTCCAGGCCCGTCTTCGTGGGAGACGCTCAGGGAACGTCTTCACCCAGGACGAAGCCTCTTGACTAACGCCCACGGACGAGGTCGCTCGGAAACGAACTTGGCCTCGCATACTCCCTTTCGGTTTCTCGCTTACCCCGAGGATCTTCACGAAACTAGTGAGAGTGGTAGGCGTACGTTGGACGGAAGCAAGCGTCTCCACACATGTTCCTAGACGGCTAGTTGATGCATTTGCCCACCGGGGAGGGTGCATCGGCCGACATCTCAGTGGCTCTGAGTGTGTTGGCGGACGTGGAGTTCGGGGTGGACTGGGACGGGTCTGCCCTTGCTCCCACACAGAGACTTTATTGGCTCGGGATTGAGTGGGACACAGTCAGCGTCCTTCGGGTGCTCCCCTGCGCCAAAAGAGCGTGCTTCTCTCACACGTCCTCCCTCCTTCGGTGGCGGGGGGGGCCTCAACTTCGCGACCCCGGCCCTTCCACTGAGCCGCTTGGGGCGCCGACGGCTGGTACGGGAGGTCGACAGGAGCATACTGCTTCTCCCGCGTGACCTGCCCGGGCCGATACCCTCAGCACTCCACAGGTTGTTGCGTCCCTGGCTTCGGTCGGGGGCCCTACGCCGGTCGCTGGAGTTTCTCCGCACCCACTCTGTGGAGCGGGTGCGGGACCTAGGGACTGGACATCGACGACTCCCTTGGGGACACGGTGTCTCTACCACTCGGTCGCCCCTGTCCCATGTGTCGCCATGGAAACGGCTCCACCCCTCTCATCTCAAAAAAGTGGAGGGGGCAAAGGGCGACCGAGGAGTGGGGAGGGGCCAGGAACCGTTGAACAGGGTACAAATTTCGTATAATTTACGCATTGTGTGAACAGTGCAATGTTGTGCATGTCACATTCTTCGGCGTGGGTACTTGACGTTTCTGTCTCCCCTCTACTGAGTGATAAAATGAATAAGTCTCCCATAGGAAAGACACACGTAATAACGGTTTGATTCAGGCTTCACCTCTCCTCCCACCTGTCCTCGTCTCATGCATAGCTTCGCTGTGCAGGTTTCTTTCAGCCGATAATATTTCTTTGTCGCGGCTCGTGCCGCTTAAATTCTTCTTATCGGCTTAAGAAACCTGCACAGATTTAGGGTCCCTCCCTCCTCCCACAGGCGAAGCCTTCATTTCTCATTGAAGTGACGCGACGTCCGGCTCGAGCTAGCCGGGTAAGAAGGGAGGGGATAGGGAGGGGGAGGTGGGGTCGACAATGCGCATGCCTGCACAGAGCCGGGAAATTTAAATTTCCGATGATTTTGGCGGAAAATTCAAACCACACTCAACCTTCGGGAAATGGCCATATGACCAGGAGTGTGGTATGGGATTATCGCTATAGCTTCGCTGTGCAGGTTTCTTAAGCCGATAAGAAGAATTTAAGCGGCACGAGCCGCGACAAAGAAATATTAGAGACTTGTTGAGAACACGTTGTTTCATGCGATGTTTAATCAGTTTTTAATCTCTCACAGTAGTCTTTCTCTTTGGACACAAATCACGAAGACGAATAGTCACTACAAATCTTCAAGTCTTGGTTGTTCATTATATTAAACAAAATGTATCTAAGTTTGTCAACAAAGAAATGGTAACTCACGTCTGGGTAGTCGACGGGTGCCGGATGGTACGGAGGAGGGTAGACAGGGGGGTGGTCTGCAAGAGCCACCATAGTAACACAGGCAGCAATGAAGACGATCTGAAATATCGTCACGAAAAATGTCACTTTTTTGCATATGGCTCCCCGATGCCGAACATAAGTTAAAGACATAAATGCTTACACGCACACACATAAATATATATATATATACATATATATATAAATATATATGTGTGTGTGTGTGTGTGTGTGTGTGTGTGTGTGTGTGTGTGTGTGTGTGTGTGTGTGTGTGTGTGTGTGTGTGTGTGTTGTACATATATATTTACATATATTTATATATATACATATATATATATATATATATATATAAATATATATATATGTATATGTATATATATAGTTACATATATATATATATATATATATGTGTATACATACATACATATATATATATATATATATATATATATATATATACATGTGTGTGTGTGTGTGTGTGTGTGTGTGTGTGTGTGTGTGTGTGTGTGTGTGTGTGTGTGTGTGTGTGTGTGTGTGTGTGTGTGTGTGTGTGTGTGTGTGTGTGTGTGTGTGTGTGTGTGTGTGTGTGTGTGTGTGTGTGTGTGTGTGTGTGTGTGTGTGTGTGTGTGTGTGTGTGTGTGTGTGTGTGTGTCTACATATTCAAGGGTTGTACCTTGAAGGCCATAGTTTACAGTAGAATTCGGGAGCTGGAATGGGTTTGATACCTGATGGAGGGGCGTCCCGCTTTTATAGTCAGGCACCGTCACTTTCTCTAGATGACCATCTGCATCACCCTAATTGTTCTGTGGGTTTCCTCCCATTTCACCCATACAATCCTCACTCATAGACCAGTCCCTCACCTTCTCCATTCTTTTCTCTATACTCTGTTGTTTTCCATCTTTATACCTAACTAAGTTTATATTTCATCCCTTACTTATTTCATTTCGCGGATTTAATGTGCTTCTCTCTTTTTCTTATTTCTTATACGCACTTCTCTTTATTTCGTAGAGTGCAGTACCTATTTATGTTGGTTTAATTGTTGATATCTTAAACTAACCTAGAGTAACCTTACCTAACCTGACTGCAGGCACACAGAGCAATGTGTTGAATTTTATATGCATGTTGTTTGGACGTTTACTCACTCATTTATTCTATCATTTCATTTCTTGTGTTGTTTCCATGTCCTTTATGGTAATGCGTTTACTTTTCGGTTTCTACATGTTTAGTTTTATTATGTGAATTAAAAAGAACAACCAGTTTCATGGGAGCAGTATGATTCCCCAAGCAAAAGTCAATCTCTCAATACACTGACTCAAGCAAAATATATATTTTTTTGTCCCTGTTTGTCTTTCATGGAAACTATATGAAAATCAAAGTCTTCCTAATAGATGTGAAGGCCAAACATGTCTTTCCCTCTAACCAAGAAAATAAATCTGAACATAACTAAAATTAACGAGATCTAACCTGATGTTTCTTCATAATAAGAAGATATCTAGGAAGCACTTAAGATGTTATGGTAAGATCAATTGTTGGTCTTTTGTTGATGTTCGACTATATTTCTCAATAAATGAAACTAGACCTGGAAGACTTTCCTAATCCTCATTCTATAGGTAAATGTGTATCCAGGAAATTTGTTCTAACGATGTAACAAAATCTGTGCTTCAGGTGGAAGAAAACAATTCCTCCAAATACGATAATGAATAGATTTGGTACAACATCCCCATCTTGCAAACATCCTGCCAATTCCTTTAAGCTCAGTAACGACTTACAGATTATGGTCTAGTCACAATGTCCAATGTCATATAGCCAAGACCTCTTGTCCCTCCTGTGCATTCATATTTCACAATGACGTACAGAATTGTCCACTTAGAGCTGATAATATTCATGGCCGATTGTACCCTTGGCAAAGACTAAACACTTCAATTTGGCTTAAGGTAGAATCACCGTAAAGAGGATCTAACATTTTTTTTTATCCTTAATTTTGTTTGTGTCTGTCTATGGGCGAGATAGCTTGGTACAGTGAACATGTGTCATTTGTGTTTTGCTTAGTCTTTTGTGCTGTGTCCGCAATGTGCTGATACCGCAATGTGATCTGGTTCAGAATTTTTTTTTCAGTTTAGTCTCGAGTTTGTGCGTGGGATGTGTGAGGCAACTAAGACTCTCATTAAGTTTCAGCTTTGCAAATGTTGTTTAGATGTAATCTAGGTGTTTAAATTTACTCACGATAGTGTGATTGTTTAGAGATACTTGGATTGTGTTGTGTGCTTTCAAATGGTTACTAGGTTTATTGAATGCACATTTGTGTTGGTAGTATAACAGATGCAAGAAGATGGTTATCATGGGCTTGTATTAACCTATTTAGTACGACGACGCCTACGTAGGCGTCATGAAGAGCGAGTGGGTATACGAGGATACCGACGCCGGCGTCTTGATTATATTAATTTTTTAGTTGTAGCTGAGTGACCCCCATATTCTGTGATCTAGCCTGATCATATTTTCTGTGGTAGCTGGGAGGTACTCAGGAGTGAAGAGGGGACGAGGGAGAGAAGGGTTGGCTATACTAGTAATTGAAGAGATAAGTAAGCGGGTAGTGGAGTGGAAGGAGGTTTCATCAAGGTTGATGTGGATGAAGGTGAAGCTGGGAAGGGATATGTGAGTTTTTGTAAGTGTGTATGGACCTGGTAGTGAGAAGAGCGTAGAGGAAAGGGAGGCTTTTTGGGTAGATATAAGTGAGTGCATAGAGGGATTAGGGAGAAATGTCAATGTAGTTGTATTGGGAGACCTTAATGCTAGGGTAGGAAATGAACCAATAGACGGAGTGATTGGGAAGTATGGTGTTCCAGGTAAAAATCGTAGTGGAGAATTGATGGTGGAGATGTGTCTTGAGAGAGAATTGATGATAGCAAATACAGTGTTTAGGAAGAAAGTCAAGCATAAGTACACATAGGAGAGGGTGGTGGATGGAAGGGTGGCAGACAGAGTGTTAATTGACTATATAGTGGTGACCAGGAGTATAGTAGGAAAAGTTAAGGATGTACATGTTCTAAGGGGAGAGAGTGGGGGAATATCAGATCATTTCCTGGTGGAAGGTAAATTGAGAGTGGAAAATAGGTGGAGAAAGAGGAAAACGGCAGAAGGTAGGGAGGTACTTAGAGTGAACTGCTTAAATGAGGAAAAAAAGGAGAGTGAGTTTTAGAAGAAATTGAAAGAGGAATGGGAGGGAGTAAATGATAGAGTAGAACTAGGAGTGGAGGAGGAATGGGGATGGTTCAAGGAGGGAGTCATAAGGTGTGCAAAGATGGTGTGTGGAACAAGGAGGGCGGGAGGAAAAAGAAGGAAGGGTAGTGAGTGGTGGGATGAGGAAGCAAAGAAATGTGTAGAAGAGAAGAAGCAGGCATTCATAGATTGGCTGCAAATTAGGACGAGAGAATCGTATGAGAGGTACAAAGTAAAGAGAACAGAAGTAAAGCATAAGATAAAGGAAGCAATAAGGAGAGCAGATGTTAAATGGGGTATGAGTATGACAGAAATTTTGAAAAAAAAAATTGGAAGTAAATTAAAAGAGGAAGAAGCGGCGAATCAAATAGAGAAGAAAAGGAAAAAGGTGCAGATGGAGAGATGATCATGGATGAGAAGGCAATGAGAGGAAGATGGCAGAGTATTTTAAAGAGTTGCTAAATATGAAGGAGGATAGGAAGGGAAAGGTAGCTGTAGTTGGAAGCGCTAAGAAAATGTGACTGATGAGTGAGGAAAATGGAGGAGAAATAGGAAAGGATGAAGTGAAAGCAGCTGTTAAGATGATGAGAGCAGGTAAGGCACCTGGGTTGGATAGATGCCATGCAGAATGTCTGAAGAAAGGAGGTGCAGTGATGGTGGACTGGCAGGTGAGGTTGTTTAATGTTTGTTTGAGAGAGGGTAGAGTGCCGGAGGACTGGAGGAGTGCCTGTATAGTTCCGCTTTACAAGGGAAAGGGGGACAAGTGTGAGTGTAGTAGTTTCAGAGGGATCAGCTTGTTGAGTGTAGTTGGGAAGGCTTATGGAAGGGTCTTGATTGAGAGGATTAGGAGAGGAACAGAGGGAGTAATTGGTGAGGAACAGTGTGGGTTTAGGACAGGTAGGGGTTGTGTAAATCAGATCTTTGTGGTAAGACAGATATGTGAGAAAGCTATAGGAAAAGGTAAGGATGTTTTGGGGGGCTTTTATGGATCTGGAAAAGGCTTATGATAGGGTAGACAGGAAGAGTTTGTGGGATGTACTGCAGATATATGGGATAGGAGGAAAGCTGTTAAGAGCAGTCAAGAGTTTTTACGAGAGTAGTAGAGCTTGTGTTAGGATTAGAAATGGAGAGAGTGAACGGTTTGAGGTAAAGGTGGGACTTCGTCAGGGATGTTTTATGTCGCCCTGGCTATTCAATCTTTACATGGATGGGGTGGTGCGAGAGATGAATGCAAGGGTAGTGGATTAGGGGTTGGAGATGATTAAAGAAAATGGAGAAAAGTGGGAGGTGAGCCAGTTGTTGTTTACTGTCGACACTGCGCTTGTAGCAAGATCATAATTGAGATTGAGGAACTTAGTGACAGAGATTGAGAAGGTGTGTGAAAAAAGTAAGCTGAAGATAAATGTGGGTAAACGTAAGGTGATGAGATGTACAAGGAGAGAGAGTGACAGCAGGCTGGAGGTGAGCATTAAGGGTGAAAGACTGGAGGAAGTGGATAGTTTTAGATACTTGGGTGCGAATGTGGCAGGAAAGGGAGGAGTGGGGGTGGAGGTAGAATGTAGATTGAGAGAAGCAAGTAGATGCCTTGGTGGATTGAAAAGTGTAATGAGAAATAGATATCTAGGAATGGATTCTAAGAGGAGGTTATATGAAGGAGTGATTGTGCCGACAGCAATGTACGGGGCAGAAACATGGAACATGAGAGAGGAAGAGAGAAGGAGTTTGAATGTGTTTGAGATGAAATGTCTGAGAAGTATGATAGGGGTTACTAGGCTAGATAGTGTGAGAAATGAGGAGGTGAGGAGGAGAACAGGGGTGGAAAGGGAACTAGGAGATAGGGTTGATGAAAGGGTATTAAGATGTTTTGGACACATGGAAAGAATGAAGAATGATGAAAGATTAGTAAAAGAGGTGTGGAAGGCAGAGGTGGAAGGAGTGAACTTGAGGGAACAACCGAGGATGAGGTGAGATGGCTGGGGTGAAAGGCGCATTACAAAAGAGAGGAATGTCTGTTGAGGAAGGACGGGAGAAGACAGAAGATAGTGGTGAATGGAGAGGGGTTGTGTATAGATGATACCGTGATGCATGAGGGGGAGTGAGTGGGGGATGAAGGGTGAGGAAATATGTATGAGAAAAAAAATTGACGCAGCCCGAAGGGATTTCTCCCCGTCTTCTCCTTTTCTGCATGAGGTGACGGAGACGAGGGGTCGCCGAATTCATGAAGCGGCCTTGCTGTGGATGTGCTGTGTCTTTCGACACTGCTTCTGACCCAAGGCAGTGGACAGGATGCAGGAATGACCCGTCATCCAGGAGGTGCCAAGATAAGAGGGAGGGAGGAGGTGGAGGGGAGTGGAATATATAGGAAATGGAATGGGTGGGAGTGGTTTCTATGCTTTTTTCTTTTTGGCTACTCCCCATGTAGGGGGGAAAAGCCTTTGGTATATGTGTGTATGTATTAACATTCAGAGTGAAAGAGAAGGAGTAATACGGCTGTAACTTTATATTTTTTTAATGTCAGTATTCTGATGCATCATCTTACATCAGGTAATTAATGCTGTCCGCGATAATTTGACTCGTACTGAAGAGGTTAAGTTGCATAAAAGTTTTTACTTACGTTAAACAACTATGACATTGAGTGCCTTTGAAAACTCAAGTTCAAGGCTACATATTTTCAGATTACATTTACTCGAAAACTATTATAGATATTTATTATCTTTAGCTTACAGGAAATCATGTACATAGTTTCAATTTGGGTAAAAAACTGAACCTGAGTTAACTTGAATGGTAGAACTCTAAGGTATGATTTTATTATATTCATATATAAAACGCCAACAGTGTTAAGCCCTAATAACCGTGAGCTGAGAACAGCAAGTGAAAAAATGAGAGAAATGATAGTTTAATTAATTAATAGATAAATAAATAGATGAATGAATAGATAAATATATATATAATTATATACATATATATATATATACATATATATATATACATATACATATATATATATATATATATATATATAGAGAGAGAGAGAGAGAGAGAGAGAGAGAGAGAGAGAGATGAGTTGAATAAGTAAATTAGTAAAAAAAAAACAATATAAACCCCAATAACAGTGAGGTGAGCACAATAGATAAACAAATTATTTAATCATTTGAAGAATAATAATTAGTATGTGTAATCTCGTGTGTTGATTGAGAGGATTACTAAGGGAACAGAGAGTTAGTGAGGAAGAGTAGTGCTGGATTAACAAGGAAACTCTCTAGTAATTACTAGAATAAATATTTTTTAAGTATTTAAGTTTCAGAGGAATCAAACGTTCATGTTTTGTTTTAGAGAGTATGTGAATGATAGATTATCTAAATAAAATACAGGGTCATATATTTATATATTTTCTTTTATTTCTATACTCAACAGAATAATTTTTGACTAGTTTGTATGCAGCCATACAATTTATCTTATAAAGATGATAGAATATTTAATTGTATCATACAAATAGAGTGGCTGCAAAAAATGTATATGTATGTATATGTACGGTATATCAGCTGAAGTATCATCTGGCGTTTATGGTATAATAACAATCTTTGCTTTATTTCTCAAATGTGACCCGTTTCATACAAGACTGCAGAAATAAACACTGTAGTTCCGATATTTGCTCTGCGTCCGAAGTTAATTAAGCATATGGCGGAGGGGGTGGGTGGGAGGGGTAGGAAACCGGGTGTTTGGCCTCTCCCTCGTACTTGACGTCAGCCAAGAGTCCGTTGCCGTTGTCAACGTAACTGAAGGTCTGTTTGCGTCCGTCGGGGAGGTCGACGACGTATTGTCCCTCAGTGTTGTATCCGTTGCGCTTCTCGCTCGCCTCATAGTTGATGCCTCTGTAATGATCGGTGACGCCATATTCGTATTCGTATTTGGGTGGAACCTGTAATTGAAAGGAAATTATTGACATGTGAGGGGGAAACTGTACTTGTACATCTCAACCCTAGAGTAACCAGTATTTGACAATTGTAAACAGATAAACAGGCAAGTTAAATAAGAAATATATCTCTAATAATTGTAGTTGGTGCCGTTGTAATAGTCATTTACTCCATACTTGTACTCATAATTAAGAGGAATTTGGGTTGTAAAAGAGGCGATTTAACAGGTGTATAAGAAAATTTGTAGAAATTAAGTCTCTGAATGACTTGTGCTACATTCCGAACGATGAAGCCTTTTACATTCTTTTTTTCTATGTCGGACTATTTGATTTTGTTGACCTCAGTTGATAGACATTCCATTTTGATTTCGATCTTCCTCTTGATCAAATGAAGGTATCTATCATTAAATGGTATAAAAGCATATAAAATATAATTGCAGTTAAATAGTATAAAACTAGTTTCAGCTGTATAAAGATAGTCTTTACCCAGAAAATATATTAAATTTTCCTACAGAGTTTTCTTTCTTTCCCACAAAAACCGAAAGTGAATGGCTTGACTTAGATTATCCACACTTCAAAACTATCCTACCGTTTACGTGATAACAAAGGCAATAATTTTATAACTTTTGTAGCTATTCATATTGTCACTATTATAAAATGTGATGACACATGACAGATGATTACCAATAGTTTCTTTTTGTCAACTTTATTCACGACCACTATTAGGATGGTTTGGACACATGGAAAGAATGAGAGAAAAAAATTAGTAAAGGAAGTGTGGAAGGCGGAGGTGGAAGAAGTGAATATGAGGGGGTGTCCTAGGATGAGACGAATGGATGGGGTGAAAGGGGAATTACAAAAGAGAGGAATGTCTGTGGAGGAAGGACGGGAGAGGACAGAAGATAGAGGTGAATGGAGAGGGGTTGTGTATAGATGATGCTGTGATGCATGAGGGGGAGTGGGTGGGGGATGGGGGATTAGGAAGTATGTGTGAGAAAAAATTTGACGCAGCCCGAAGGGATTTCTCCCGTCTTCTCCTTTTCTGCATAGGGGGACGGAGACGGGGGTCGCCGAATTTATAAAGCGGCCTTGCTGTGGATGTGCTGTGTCTTGCGACACTGCTTCTGACCCAGGGCAGTGGACAGGATGCAGGGATGACCCGTTATCCAGGAGGTGCCAAGATGGGAGGGAGAGAGGAGGGTGGAGGGGAGTGGAATATATAGGAAATGGAATGGGTGGGAGTAGTTTCTATGCCTTTTTCATTTTGGCTACCGCCCGTGTAGGGGGAAAAAGCCTTTGGTATATGTATGTATGTATGTATGTACTATTATCACATAGAAAAGAAAAATCACCATACAGGTAATGTTATTTCCATTCATATTAGCCCATCCTAGTTGAGAACATTGCCTTTGACATACCATTTTATGTTCATTATTACCCATTACCATGTGCCTTTAGGAAATATAGCATTAACCTAGTTAACATTCTCTATCAAAAACAAAATTAACATATCTAACTTCATGATGTCCTAAATGCACTTTTTCGAGACACCAGCTTTGTATCTTAGGAAGGAAGCTGTAACTTACGTCGGGGTAAGTGACGGGTGCTGGATGATTTGGGTATAACGGGACGTGATCTGCAAAAGCCACCACGGCGACGCAGGCAACAACGATAACAACCTGAAATAACCATCAAAGTGTCTCACTCTTATAACATGGCTCCCAATGTCAAGCCAAAAATCTATACGAACATCTTGGTGGCGTATGCAATATACATTTCCTGGGGTTGTACCTTGAGGGCCATGGTCCGGGGACTGAGAGCTGGGATGGATGTAATGTCTGGTGGAAGAGTGTCCCGCTTTTATACAGACTAGCTCCGCAACTTTCTCTTGATTAGGTTCTGCATCATCTGCATGACGATTTTCTCCCTTTGCACATACGCCACTTACACCATCCAGTTACAATTTGATCATACCCTCTCCTCATTTTTTATCTCCTGTTTCTCTATTTTACTTGACACTTTTATCTAATGCTGCTTTTATGTACTCCCGTGCGAGTATATTTATGTTTACCTTTCGCCTCATTGTTTCATATTTAATCTTTAGTCTCTCTGTTTTGTACTTGTTCAATATGTTCAAATTGCATTCCGTTATTCCTCCTTATCCAGTGAACTTTTGTTTACATATAATGACTTTTCTTTCCCATTTCACGTCAATATCCAGTTATCAGATGAATAAAAACTGGAGCTGTTACGCTGAATAACTTTTGATGCTCAAGCCAAGGGAACTTCAGTTAATATCTTTTCTCATTAGCTAACATTAGATCGGTATATCATTTCTAAATTTCGGTTGTGGTTATCTTGTAAATGAGAAGTCCATACATGTCCTCAGGAATATGCTAAAATCAACCCTATCTTGCTGGATTCGATTCTAGCATAGGGCAGGATAGCATGGAAATAATGTATAATTCAACCCATGGCGTTAGACCAAAACACAACTCAGAAACCCAAAAGATAGTCCCGGAGCATTAGCTCAAATATGGCTTCAACCCGGAACAAATTAGTAACAAGCTGAAATTTTCAGGAAGTGCTTAGGAGACCTTCCCTAATAACATACTAAAAGTCTACAAGAATCCCCCTCGAGGGTTTTGAGAAATTCAAGATGGCGTCCAAAATGGCCATTGATATATTTTGTTATATCTCAGGTCTCAGTCAAAATAGGAACACAAATGAATTATGATAATAAAGGTTTTCAGACCCAAGGAATTCATTCATGTCAGTGTATGTGTGATAAATTGAGCCTGTGTCATGTTTTTGAGCTGCAAGTACATTCAGAGATGTTGTAACAAATAATTCTGAAACGACAGAAAGTTTTTTTAGTGATGCATGTAAAACCATGATTATCAATTGATGAAAGTGTTAGCCTAATTCATATGTTGTATGTGATGTTAAATTTTGATTGTTTTCAGAGTTCAAGATGGATTCGTGCGTTATTTGCAACGAGTTATGCACCAAGGATTATGTACTAGTAGGAGCCAAGGGAAGGACAACCTTAGTAGCAGCAAGCCTGGAGAGGAAGGATGGACTTCATGAAACCTTGGAGATACAGAACCCACTGACACTTCACATCGCCTGCAGGTAGGCCTACACCCGGGAGTCCTCTATCAGGTCGGCAAAGAGGAAGTCAGAAGTACTGCCAACTTGTAGCAGACTTACTACAAAACGGAAGAAGATGGCCAGTAATGTGGAGACAATGACCTTCAAACAGAACATCATAGACAGGGCAAAAGAGAGGAGTGATGAATGGAGAGAAATGGTTGCCAAAAGAATGATCTGGGCATCCTCTGACTTGGTTGCTGCTGAAGCCAAATATCACCGTAACTGTACCCAAGATTTTCTCAGCAAATCTGAAACACAGAAATCATTTGGCAAGCCACCTGATGCTCTGATGCAATCTACCTTCTATGAACTTTGTGCCTATCTGGATGAAAATGATGAATGTCAGTATGCTGTGTCTGATCTCATGGAGATGATGGAGTCATTCTTGCATGGTGAGGAGGGCTACTCCATGAAGTAATTGAAACAGAATCTGTCAAAATCCCGCTTTCAAGTCTAAGGTGGTGAATACTGTATTATCAGTGCCAATGGACTAAAGAAGGTCACATAGTACAAGCAATGGTTAATGGTCACTGATAGTGACCTCGTTCACTCGCCTATAATCAATAACAGGACGAAAAGACCCATCCTTCTTAGGTACCACTCCGAGTGAGACTCTTGTACAATGTCTTCACGTAACATGTCGTCAACCAAGAACTATGCAACAAGCTGACGAGAGTGAGGCAACCTATATGAGGGAACGTAAACAGGACGAGCACCTGGTTGAAGATCAAATCTATGAACCACACAATCTGTAAGTCCTAATGGATCACTTGGCAAAGCCAAACCCTGACGGTGAGTCACTAATAGTTCAATGAGACGAGGCGTCTCATTAGGAAAATCAATCTCACCTACAAACGTTGCAAATTTGGAGGCCAAGTGAGCTATGTCACTCACTTGTGGAGACTGTAGCACAGAAGCTGCAATGATAGAAGGTGAATCCTGGAAAGTATCAACGTCAACTACTTCAAAGAAGTCCAAGTGACTGCCAGGAGAGAGATTGATAGGAGCACCCATGACGTCAGTTACCATAGCTATGGTAACATGATCCTCGCGAGTAGTGGACAGAGTCACTTCCAAAGTAAGGCGATGAACACGAACACAGTCAGGCTAAGATAAAACGTCAGATCTAATTGGAGCACCTGAAATGCGCACCGGAACTCGAACTGCATTTAAAGGTCCAATAAAATGTTCTCCTACTACAACAGCAGCACAAAAAAATAGAAGTAAATCGAGGAGGTCCCTTCGAAGGCAACTCAACAACCTGGTCATGTACAGGAGGGGAGATACAAATGGAAACTGGCCTATCTGTTGCAGGGATAACAAAATTACAATAAGTCATTACACGACGACCAGGAGATATATCAATGTCATGTGCTGTAAGAGCATCGATACCCAAGAAGCAATCACACATAAGGGCAAGACCAGAGACAACAACATAAGTGACATGGAAAACTGTAGCATGTGACGAAAACCTTAAGGAAAGGCAAACAGGTCCAAGAAGAGGCATGACGATTTTCTCCCTTTGCACATACGCCACTTACACCATCCAGTTACAATTTGATCATACCCTCTCCTCATTTTTTATCTCCTGTTTCTCTATTTTACTTGACACTTTTATCTAATGCTGCTTTTATGTACTCCCGTGCGAGTATATTTACGTTTACCTTTCGCCTCATTGTTTCATATTTAATCTTTAGTCTCTCTGTTTTGTACTTGTTCAATATGTTCAAATTGCATTCCGTTATTCCTCCTTATCCAGTGAACTTTTGTTTACATATAATGACTTTTCTTTCCCATTTCACGTCAATATCCAGTTATCAGATGAATAAAAACTGGAGCTGTTACGCTGAATAACTTTTGATGCTCAAGCCAAGGGAACTTCAGTTAATATCTTTTCTCATTAGCTAACATTAGATCGGTATATCATTTCTAAATTTCGGTTGTGGTTATCTTGTAAATGAGAAGTCCATACATGTCCTCAGGAATATGCTAAAATCAACCCTATCTTGCTGGATTCGATTCTAGCATAGGGCAGGATAGCATGGAAATAATGTATAATTCAACCCATGGCGTTAGACCAAAACACAACTCAGAAACCCAAAAGATAGTCCCGGAGCATTAGCTCAAATATGGCTTCAACCCGGAACAAATTAGTAACAAGCTGAAATTTTCAGGAAGTGCTTAGGAGACCTTCCCTAATAACATACTAAAAGTCTACAAGAATCCCCCTCGAGGGTTTTGAGAAATTCAAGATGGCGTCCAAAATGGCCATTGATATATTTTGTTATATCTCAGGTCTCAGTCAAAATAGGAACACAAATGAATTATGATAATAAAGGTTTTCAGACCCAAGGAATTCATTCATGTCAGTGTATGTGTGATAAATTGAGCCTGTGTCATGTTTTTGAGCTGCAAGTACATTCAGAGATGTTGTAACAAATAATTCTGAAACGACAGAAAGTTTTTTTAGTGATGCATGTAAAACCATGATTATCAATTGATGAAAGTGTTAGCCTAATTCATATGTTGTATGTGATGTTAAATTTTGATTGTTTTCAGAGTTCAAGATGGATTCGTGCGTTATTTGCAACGAGTTATGCACCAAGGATTATGTACTAGTAGGAGCCAAGGGAAGGACAACCTTAGTAGCAGCAAGCCTGGAGAGGAAGGATGGACTTCATGAAACCTTGGAGATACAGAACCCACTGACACTTCACATCGCCTGCAGGTAGGCCTACACCCGGGAGTCCTCTATCAGGTCGGCAAAGAGGAAGTCAGAAGTACTACCAACTTGTAGCAGACTTACTACAAAACGGAAGAAGATGACCAGTAATGTGGAGACAATGACCTTCAAACAGAACATCATAGACAGGGCAAAAGAGAGGAGTGATGAATGGAGAGAAATGGTTGCCAAAAGAATGATCTGGGCATCCTCTGACTTGGTTGCTGCTGAAGCCAAATATCACCGTAACTGTACCCAAGATTTTCTCAGCAAATCTGAAACACAGAAATCATTTGGCAAGCCACCTGATGCTCTGATGCAATCTACCTTCTATGAACTTTGTGCCTATCTGGATGAAAATGATGAATGTCAGTATGCTGTGTCTGATCTCATGGAGATGATGGAGTCATTCTTGCATGGTGAGGAGGGCTACTCCATGAAGTAATTGAAACAGAATCTGTCAAAATCCCGCTTTCAAGTCTAAGGTGGTGAATACTGTATTATCAGTGCCAATGGACTAAAGAAGGTCACATAGTACAAGCAATGGTTAATGGTCACTGATAGTGACCTCGTTCACTCGCCTATAATCAATAACAGGACGAAAAGACCCATCCTTCTTAGGTACCACTCCGAGTGAGACTCTTGTACAATGTCTTCACGTAACATGTCGTCAACCAAGAACTATGCAACAAGCTGACGAGAGTGAGGCAACCTATATGAGGGAACGTAAACAGGACGAGCACCTGGTTGAAGATCAAATCTATGAACCACACAATCTGTAAGTCCTAATGGATCACTTGGCAAAGCCAAACCCTGACGGTGAGTCACTAATAGTTCAATGAGACGAGGCGTCTCATTAGGAAAATCAATCTCACCTACAAACGTTGCAAATTTGGAGGCCAAGTGAGCTATGTCACTCACTTGTGGAGACTGTAGCACAGAAGCTGCAATGATAGAAGGTGAATCCTGGAAAGTATCAACGTCAACTACTTCAAAGAAGTCCAAGTGACTGCCAGGAGAGAGATTGATAGGAGCACCCATGACGTCAGTTACCATAGCTATGGTAACATGATCCTCGCGAGTAGTGGACAGAGTCACTTCCAAAGTAAGGCGATGAACACGAACACAGTCAGGCTAAGATAAAACGTCAGATCTAATTGGAGCACCTGAAATGCGCACCGGAACTCGAACTGCATTTAAAGGTCCAATAAAATGTTCTCCTACTACAACAGCAGCACAAAAAAATAGAAGTAAATCGAGGAGGTCCCTTCGAAGGCAACTCAACAACCTGGTCATGTACAGGAGGGGAGATACAAATGGAAACTGGCCTATCTGTTGCAGGGATAACAAAATTACAATAAGTCACTACACGACGACCAGGAGATATATCAATGTCATGTGCTGTAAGAGCATCGATACCCAAGAAGCAATCACACATAAGGGCAAGACCAGAGACAACAACATAAGTGACATGGAAAACTGTAGCATGTGACGAAAACCAGGAAATGCAAACAGGTCCAAGAAGAGGCAAGGGGGCACCTTGTACATAATCCAAACTATTACAAAAGGAAATAAAGGGAGATTATACATATCCCGGAGCATAATATGCTTTTCTACTTATGAGACTGCATTCTACACCAGTATCTATAGTGACTGAAAGAGGTGTATTCTCTGTAAGAAATTGGAAGGTGAGGAACTGACAAGACGCAGCAGCTACCAAGGGAATGATCTGTGACCTCACAGTATTGGTCAAACCTTTGGGGTTGTGAAACGATCGCTTGTGAAAATGGGACGGAGATTGTCTAGGCTGAGAAGATGTCTCAGCTCGAAGCTGCAAAATCTTGAAACACTGATCAGTCGAGTGTTTACAACGACAATGGATATGACAGCAGCTAAGCTTATCCTATGGCTCTACTCTAGAGAGGTCATGCGTCACATTAGAGGAAACATCCGATACATTCCTACAGACAGGGGACTGTCTTGCCTTATGTACATAACGCTTGTTACAATAGGTACATGTGAGTACAGCAGGGGTAAAAGTAGAGGAATGGGACCTGCGAGTAGAAACTGAAGACTTTGGGGGTAGAGTAGGAGAGTTATGAACATTGACTTGTTGCTGAGTACTGCTCATACACAAAGAACCAGAAGGCACTTTCCTAAGTTTATATGAAAGCTTTGTTGCAAAAAACAGTAGAGTCTCATCTGTCCTATAGATGAGAGAAGAGCCAGCTCTCCTTTCAAAAGGAGCTAAGTGTATGATGTATAAAAGAAACTCCAAAATAAGGCGCAACCTATCCAAACAGATAGTGCCATGATCAACCAACTCTGAATGGCAAGCGAATCTAAGGCTTCAACCACAACTTTGCTGGCCTGGGCCTGAGCACGTCTGTACTCGAAAGTGCCCACTTTGGATGTAAGAACATCAGCCTGATTAAAACACCATTAAAAACAATTAGCTACAGGGGTATCAGAAATAAAATAAGGAAATTAGACCAAAAGAGGTCGTAATTATACCCAATGACATAGGGTCGAGACAACGAAGCAGGCAACATCTCAGAAACCAGAGAATTAGGCACAAGCTGTGACCTTTCAAAAGAGTTTTTTTTTTCGACCACTTTTCAGACCATTGCTGTAGTTTATCAAAATGTTCTTGCATATCTATTTGATTTAAGTGATTATTTGCCATTCCCCACAGTTTTATATCATCAGCAAATTTAGAGTCAATAGATTTCAGTCCATGGCTTATAGCATTTATATATACTATGAATAGAAGAGGCCCAAGAACGGTACCCTGAGGAACTCCACTCGTAACATTTTTCCATCTAGAAGTTTTACCATTTAGAATAACTGCTTTTTACCGTTCAACCAATTACTAGTCCAACTTATTGTATTGATACATAACTTTCATAGTCATTAGGTGCACCCGAGCACTTGTATTTGTTATAAGCCTGTCTCTTTTTAGCAATACTTTTTTCAGTTTCTTTGTAAAGCCATTTTGGGTGAGCCTGATTTGGGGGGCGTCTGTCCTTAAATGGGATGTAATTATGGATCATCTTAGTAAGTAAATTTTGAAATATATCCCACATCTGATCTACAGGTCTTTCACTTATTTTTACTTCCTAGATTATAAGGTGAAGCTCCTGACATAGTCCTATAAACTGAGCTTTACTGAAATCTGGTACTTTAGATACACAGGTATCTATTCTAAAAAACCTTTAACAGTTTCAATCTAAGTTCTGATCACTACTTCCAATAGTTTGACCAACTTCTATATCAGTTATTATGTTTTCGCGACTAGTGGTCAATAGATCGAGTCAATTTCCATGTCTTGTGGGCTCTTCTACATGCTCAACTAAGTAAGTGTCACCGAGAAAATATATCAAGCTACTACCTATATGGCCACGTTCAAAGGTCATCCAATCAATGTTAGTGAAATTTAAATCACCATTTATCAAAAGGTACCGGTTACACAAACTAGACATTTCTTGAAACAACAGTTTGTCGTCTGCTAATGATAAGGTTTTTGGCCTATATATTACACCTACATTGATTTTATATCCATACGTTTGGTTTAATTCTACCCACAAACTTTTCATATGCACCCTTTTTCACTTCCTCTAGAATACGTGTGTCTGAGGACAAAATGGATTACAATGGTAGAACATGCCAATAGAAAACCCTTTGCTACATAACTAGGACGAATGCTATGAAAATTAATTGATTAATATATGAATAATTATAATGAATACAGATAAATGATAAGAATGCAGAAAAATATTAAATAAACAGTTACACAATAACGTTTTATGAGAAATAAGAAATAGAAATGAGCATATAGATAATGATAGATCAAAATAATTAAATGTATAATAATAAATAATGTGTTAAAGTAAAATCAATTCAATGGCAGGCATAACGGCATTGAGCTTAGGTGTTTATTTAAATGAATTACAAAAATTCGAACTGTGCTACATTGCACCACTTCTTCAGGAAGTTTATTCCTTTCATTTACTACACGGTTTGCGAAATTGTTTCTCCATACATCCAAATTAAATCTACTTCCTGACAGTTTGAGACCATTATTTCTTCCCTGACTTGCATTCATTGTAAAAATTTCGTCACTATTCTTGTTATCAATTCTTTTTAGAGTCTTAAGACCTGTATCAAATCACCCCTGAGTCTTCGCTTTTTTTTCAGGTAAAATATGTTTTAGTCGATTTTCGTATGATTTGTTTTTCAATGTCTATAATGAGATTCGGTCACCATAGTGTAACAGAAATTTCCAAATGTGGACGAACTAATGATTTATATAGCTTTTCCGTTTTTCCGTTTTCTAAGGGGAAAAGAGACAAATGTGAAGTAGTTTTAGAAGGATAATTTTGTTGAGTGTAGTTCAAAAGGCTAATGGGAGAGTTTTAGTTGAGAGAATTAGGAGACGAACAGTGTGAGCTTAGCCAAGATGGATCAGATTTTTGTGGTAAGGTATATAGGTGAGAAAGCTTTAACAGAAGTAAGGGTGTTTTTAGGCCTTTATGACAGGGTAGGCAGGAATGCATTCTGGCAGTCTTTTCATATATATATGGGGTTAGGGAAAAGCTGTTAAGGCCAATCAAGAGTTTTTGCGAGAGTAGTAGAGCCTGTGTTAGAATGGGAAATGGAGAGAGCCAGATGCTTGAATTCAAGGAGAGACTGTGTCAGGGATGTGTCATGTCGCCTTGGCTGGTCAGTATTTACATGGATAGGTGTGGTGCTATCAAAGATGATAAGGAATGAGACTGTGCAAGAACGCCGACCCGTTGGTATACTTCGGTATCGGTGGATAGATAACACAAAGAAAGAGATCCTGGAGGTGGCACAAGACATGAAGAAGTGCCAGAGAGGCACAGTAAAGGGTCGTCACTCGTCAAGTGATCCGACAACCACATGAGTGAGTGGTCAATGTCACTTTCAAGCATTTACATCCCCTTTTTTTTAAGATGTGCCTACCACATGATAAACACAGAGATATGTTATGTAAACATTGCGCGCAGGAATTTGGAATGAAATATAGATACAAATTGTTGATACTTTATTTCTAATCGTTGTATAACTTGGAGTAGTGGAATCCAAAACAAATAGTAGGATAACAATATAACGCAGCCATTCCAAAATAAATGACAAAGCTGAATATAAAGAGATGTCAGTGTTATAACAAGTACCTTTGTCCATCCTTTCTTGTGTTAAGCATGAATTCTTGGTGTGAGAAGGAACATTTCAAATGAAGTTGTTTTACTGTGTTTGGTAACAGGTTGTGCATGGTGGGGTGGGATACGATGGGTAAGGTGTTGCTGTCCTGGGGTACGAGGTGGTGGGATACGATGGGTAAGATGGTGTTGTGGAGTGGTACGTGAGTGCGTATGAGGGGGTGGGGTACGATGGGTAAGGTGTTGCTGTCCTGGGGTACGAGGTGGTGGGATACGATGGGTAAGATGGTGTTGTGGAGTGGTACGTGGTTGGGTATGAGGGGGTGGGGTGCGATGGGTAAGATGGTGTTATGTAGGGATACGTGGTTGGGTATGAGGGAGTGGGATGGGTTGAGTAAGAAGGTGATTTGAGGGGGTGCGGTTCCTTTTTCTCGTACTTCACGTCGGCGTGGAGTCCGTCGCCGTTGTCAACATAAGTAAAGGTCTTTTGGCGTCCATCGGGGAGGTCGACGACGTATTCGCCTTCAGTGTTGTCGCCGTTGCGCTTTTCGCTCGCTTCGTAGTTGGTGCCACTGTCGTGGTCGTGCACGCTGTAGCTATACTCGTACTTGGGAGGAACCTGCAATTCGAGAGTAACTGCTATACCTCTTCGGTTACAGACCCATACTCGGGTAGGTAGCGAGGTTTATCGCACCTGCAAACCATCTTTTCTTCACCATCGTTACATTATCATATTTATCATTATTGCCTTTTATGATAACTAAATTCTCATATGAAGGATCATAACGTCAACCATTCTATAAGTTTATTATTTTTTCCAATTGACTAGATTTCTAATAATAATTTTCTTTATCGTAAAAGCTTAGTATATTTAGGAAGCCTTATCTATATGAAATGAATTATCAAGGTAATAGCTAATACTGCTATGATCACTTCACTGGAATCCATGAAAACCTTATATATATATATATACATATATATATATATATGTAAAATATATATATATATATATATACATATATATATATATATATATATATATATATATGTATATATATATAAATGCAAGAGTTTTAGTAAAAGTTAAAAATAAGTAGTAATAGTATAAAGATATAAGTTCATGGGGGTGAGTTTTTTAGTGGTCAGTTACGGTCAATGCAATTGTCTTACATGACCCTTCCTCCTAAAGGATGATCCTCGTGATGAGGGTCAACCATTACTGAAAACTTACGTCAGAATAGGTGACAGGTGCTGGGTGGTATGGAGTAGGAGGAGGATGGTAAAGTTGAGGAGTGTAGACAGGAGGGTTAACTGCAAGAACCACCGCGGTGGCGCAAGCAGCAACGGCAAATGCAATCTGAAATATCAAGAGAAAAAGTGTCTCACTACTATCACAAGGATTACTACGCCAACAACGACAACCAAATAAACACATGAAGTCCTGCCTCTAAGTTGCTTTAGTTTTACCTTGAGGACCATGGCTGAAACCAGAGGTTCTTGTGACAAGCGTTGAATTGATGCTCGGGTTATATACTCGTTCAGTATTAGCCGCCACTTTCTCTGGGTCGTCATCTGCACCAAAAAGATTTTGTCCTTTCGTTTCACCTAAAGTTCCGCATTGTTGAACCCCATATTTTTCAAATATTTACTTCTTTATGTCCCATTTTGCAGTTTCGCTCTCTAATACTGCTTTCATTTGCTAAATTCTTAAGTTCCTAAACATACACCTTCAGAAAATTTTTGAAAACATGGATACGTAAGCGATGGGTTAGTGACCCGATATATGAGAGTATTATTTCGTATTCTCTTTCACTATTATCATTAAGTGGATACAGTATTTATACTTACATTGTCATCCATTTTCTTACCTAGTCCAAAAGAGTTCAAATGGTTGGGGTAAACAAAGAGTTAACCATTTCCTTTAACATTTTACATGGTATATGAACAATTTCTTTTTAAATTCATGGTTTGCTGACCCAAAATAGATATTACATAATATGTTAAGTAATATACCACGAGCTTTTCGTATAGGTAGAACTACGTTTTTGTATCTATAGATATATGTACGAGTATATATGCACACATATCCGTGTACGTGTGTCTGAAGACAAAGAATGAACATGCCAATAGTAGATTCTTTGCTACATAACTAGATTGAAAGCGATGAAAAATACAAAAACAAATTAATTGATTAATAGATGAATAAGTAAAATGAATAGACAAAGATATATGATAAGCAAACAGATAAATGATAATAAATAAACAGTAATACAATAACATTTTATAATGATAAATTGAAACAGATAAATAATGATAGATGAAAATAATTTAATATATTAAAGAAATGTGTTACAATGAAATATAATTAATGGCATGCATTACGGCATCCAGCTTAGGTGTTTATCTAAATGAATCATAAAACTTCGAGCTGTACTACATTGCACTGCCTCTTCAGGAAATTTACTCAATTCATTTACTACGCTGTTGGTGAAATTTTTTCTACATACATTCAAATTATATCTACTTCCTGACAGTTTGAGACAATTATTTCTTCTCTGATTTGTATTCAGTGCAGATATTTCATCACATATGATGTTTTCAGTTCCTCTTAGAATCTTAAAGACCTGTATCAAATTACTTCTGAGTCTACGCTTTTTTAAAGAAAATATATTTAGTTAATTTTCCTATGATTTGTGATATTTGGAATCAGTTTGTCTCTCATTGTTCTATTTTTTTTTTTTTTTTTTTATCTTTCAATACCTTTAATAAGATTCGGTCACCACAGGGAAACAGCATATTCCAATTATCACCTTTTCTGTTTCATAAAGGAAAAGGGGAAAAATGTGAGTGTAGTAGTTTCAGAGGGATCAGTTTGTTGGGTGTGGTTGGGAAGGTTAGTGAGAGGGTTTTGATAGAATTAAGAGAGGACCAGGAGTAACTACTGAAGAACAGTAAAGGTTGGTTAAGGAAAGGTAGGGGTTGCGTGGATCAGATTTTTTGTGGTAAAACAGATATGTGAGAAAGTTTGAGCAAAAAGTAATGATGTCTTAAGGGCCTTTATGGCTTTGGAAAAGGGGTTGGGGAATAGCTGTTAACGTCAGTCAAGAGTTTTTTACGAGAGTAGTGGGGCCTGTGGAGAGAGCGAGTGATTTGAATTAAATGTGGGACTGCGTAAGGGATGTCTCATGTCGCCGTGGATGAATAGGTGTGGTGCAGGATGTAAAGGGGAGGGTAATAGGGCAAGAGACTGGAGGACGTCCGGGACATGATACTCAATAGCTAAAAACTAGTTACACATTATACCTAAGAAAGGTACACAAAAATGGTAAACATCACAAAGAATACAATACAAGACACCATGGATACTACATAAGCAATACACAAATCCAGTTTAAGCAGACAAAGGATCCCTTGACCTGAGATTATAGTTAGGAGGGGTAGATACATAAGGCATAGTTTGTTCAGGGGGCCTTGGGGGAGGCCGGGTAAGTGCAGGGGTACGCACTCTTGTAACCTTAAACGTATCCAAGTGTAACACTTCGCTCAGTCCCTGCAAAGGATCAAAGACCCTAAACTTATTAGGATGTAACTGTTCAGTCACCAAAAAAGGGGTCTGCAAATCTACAGTTGAGCTTAGATTGGCGGTCAGGCATGCTTTTATATACACGATCACCAATGCTGATGTTAAATGCCTTAGCCCGCAGATGCTGTTTTTTTTTTTATCATCTTGGCTTTAGAGACATCAAGTTGATCTCTTACAGAACTATAAATGGAATTCAAAGTGTGACGGGTAGGATTATCAAGCACATCATAAGGAAGTCGTTTTTCCACTCTATAGATAATATAATGAGGCGTCTTGCCCGTAGAGACATTAATGGTGCTGTTAACACAAACACTGACATGGGGAAGCCAATCCTCCCAAGATTCATGAAGGCTACTAGCAACGTGCCAGAGTACATCTAAAATCTTCCTATTCGTCCTCTCCAGAAGACCATTGAACGCAGAATGGTAAGCAGTCACGAATGTTTGCGTGATGCCCCATCGCTCATAAATGCTCGCTAAAACCTCATTCATAAAGTCCGACCCATTGTCACAAAGGAGCACTGAAGGGGTAGTGTATGGACAAAAAACATGATCAACTAGACCATGGGCTACTACTGGAGCAGACTTGCTACGTGATGGAGCCAATATTATAAAACGACTAACGTGGTCCACACATACGAGAACATACACAAAATCTTGAGTACTACGAGGCACTTGTAAAAAGGTCTACAGCCATGGTCTGAAAAGGGGAAGAAGGCGTAGGGTACTCTAATATGAGACCAGTGTCCGTAGAACCTTTGTTCTGGGCACAAGAGCCGCACTGGGCTACATGAGACGTAAAGTCTAGTCTATGTTTTGCCAGTAATATTTCTTAGTGCCAAAGACCCAGAGTTTTGTCACGACCTGGGTGACCAGTCAGAGGAGCATCATGCGCAAGGGATACAACAACAGGAACTAGGGAGTCAGGGATGACTAGTTGTGCCACATCCTGCTCAGACACTTCCACATTACGAATGAAAACCGTGTCCTACAGGGAAAATTGGGACAGAAGAACAGGTAAATCTGGTAAAGTGGTATCATCACAAGAATGTAGGATCTACATCAGTCTACTTGCTGCATAAATACAGCTTCAATATCTGTGCCAGAAGCATCTGTACAAATAGAAAAGGGAAGGCTATAGTCTGGGAATGCCAACACAGGGGCTTCAGTAAGTGCAAGTTTTAAGGAATCAAAACTTTCCTAATGAACATCACGCCATTGGAAGGAAGTATCCTTCTTGAGGAGACGTGTTAGTGGGGAAGCAATTGAAGCAAAACTCCTAATAGATCCACGATAGTATCCTGCCAGACCAAGGAAGGGACGTACATGCTCAACTTACATAGATATAGGGAAGTCCCTAACCGCATTGACCTTATCATCAGTAGTGTGAATACCATGTTTTGTCAACATGACTCAGGAATTGGATGTTAGACTTAAAAAAAGAACACTTGGGCAAATTGAGTTTGAATCCAGCATCAGCATACCGTTGCAAGACCATGTACAACTTAGTTAAGTGGCTCTCCACATCCTTGGAAACTAAGATTAAATCATCCAGGTAAACAAAAAGTTTGTTGCCTATCAGATCATAACAAATGGAGTTGATCAAGCACTGGTAAGTCAATGGAGCATTCCGCGACCCCATGGGACAACAAAGCCATTCATAATGTCCATTGGGAGTAGAGAAGGCCGTGACCTTACGAGACTTCTCCAGGGGTATCTGCCAAAATCCCGCTTTCAAGTCTAAGGTGGTGAACACTGTATTACCAGTGCCAATGGACTAAAAAAAGGTCACTTAGTACAAGCAATAGGTAATGGTCAATGATAGTGACCTCGTTAACTCGCCTATAATCAATAACAGGACGAAAAGACCCATCCTTCTTAGGCACCACTCCGAGTGAGACTCTTGTACAATGTCTTCATGTAACATTTCGTCAACCAAGGACTGTGCAACAAGCTGAAGAGAGTGAGGCAACCTATAAGAGGAAACGTAAACAGGACGAGCAACTGGTTGATGATTAATTCTATGAACCACACAATCTGTAAGTCCTAATGGATCACTTGGCAAAGCCAAACCCTGACGGTGGACCACTAATAGTTCAATGAGACGAGGCGTCTCATTAGGAAAATCAATCTCACCTACAAACGTTGCAAATTTGGAGGCCAAATAAGCTATGTCACTCACTTGTGAAGACTGTAGCACAGAAGGTGCAATGATAGGAGGTCAATCCTGGAAAGCATCAACGTCAACTACTTCAAAGAAGTCCAAGTGACTGCCAGGAGAGAGAATGATAGGAGCACCCATGACGTTAGTTGCCATAGCTCTGATAACATGATCCTCGCGAATAGTGGACAGAGTCCATTCAAAAGCAAGGCGAAGAACACGAACAGAGTCAGGCTGAGATAAAACGTCAGATCTAATTGGAGCACCTGAAATTCACACCGGAACTCGAACTGCACTTAAAGATCCAATACAATGCTGTCCTACAACAACAGCAACATAAAAAAAAAAATAGAAGAGGTAAAGCGAGCAGGTCCCTTCGAAGGCAACTCAACAACCTGGTCATGTACAGGAGGTGAGATGCAAATGGAAATTGGTCTATCTGTTCCAGGGATAACAAAATTACAATAAGTCACAACACGACGACTAAGAGATATATCAATGCCATGTTTGCGTGATGCCCCATCGCTCATAAATGCTCGCTAAAACCTCATTCCTAAAGTCCGACCCATTGTCACAAAGGAGCACTGAAGGGGTAGTGTATGGACAAAAAACATGATCAACTAGACCATGGGGTACTACTGGAGCAGACTTGCTACGTAATGGAGCCAATATTATAAAACGACTAACGTGGTCCACACATACGAGAACATAGACATTTTGGGAAGTCCCTGACCGCTTTGTCATTATCATCAGTAGTGTGAATACCATGTTTGTCAACAACGTGACCTAGGAATTAGATGTTAGACTTAAAAAAAGAACACTTGGGTAAATTGAGTTTGAATCCAGCATCAGCATACCGTTGCAAGACCATGTACAACTTAGTGAAGTGGCTCTCCACATCCTTGGAAACTAAGATTAAATCATCCAGGTAAACAAAAGGTTTGTTGCCTATTAGGCCATGAAAAATGGAGTTAAATAAGTGCTGGCAAGTCAAGGGAGTATTCTGCAACCCCATGGGGCAACAAAGCCATTCATAATGTCCATTGGGAGTAGAGAAGGCCGTGACCATAAGAGACTTCTCCAGTGGTATCTGTCAAAACCCGCTTTCAAGTCTAAGGTGGTGAACACAGTGTTACCAGTGTCAATGGACTGAAGAAGGTCACTTAGTACAAGCAATGGTTAATGGTTACTGATAGTGACCTCGTTAACTCTCCTATAATCAATAACAGGACGAAAAGACCCATCCTTCTTGGGCATCACTCCGAGTGAGACTCTTGTACAATGTCTTCACGTAACATGTCGTCAACCAAGGACTGTGCAACAAGCTGACGAGAGTGAGGCAACCCATATGAGGGAACCTAAACAGGATGAGCACCTGGCTGAAGATCAATTCTATGAACCACACAATCTGTAAGTTCTAATGGATCACCTGGCAAAGCCAAACCCTGACGGTGGATCACTAATAGTTCAATGAGACGAGGCGTCTCATTAGGAAAGTCGATCTCACCTGCAAACGTTGCAAATTTGGAGGCCAAGTGAGCTATGTCACTCACTTGTGGAGACTGTAGCACAGAAGCTGCAATGATAGAAGGTGAATCCTGGAAGGCATCAACGTCAACTACTTCAAAGAAGTCCAAGTGACTGCCAGGAGAGAGAGTGATAGGAGCACCCATGACGTTAGTTGCCATAGCTGTGGTAACATGATCCTCGCGAGTAGTGGACAGAGTCACTTCCAAAGCAAGGCGATGAACACGAACACAGTCAGGCTGAGATAAAACGTCAGATCTAATTGGAGCACCTGAAATACGCACCGGAACTCGAACTGCACTTAAAGATCCAATACAATGCTCTCCTACAACAACAGCAGCACAAAAACAAATGAAGAGGCAAAGCGAGCAGGTCCCTTCGAAGGCAACTCAACAACCTGGTCATGTACAGGAGGTGAGATGCAAATGGAAACTGGCCTATCTGTTGCAGGGATAACAAAATTACAATAAGTCACTACACGACGACTAGGAGATATATCAATGTCATGTGCTGTAAGAGCATCGATACCCAAGAGGCAATCACACATAAGGGCAAGACCAGAGACAACAATAAAAGTGACATGGAAAACTGTAGCATATGACGAAAACCTTAAGGGAATGCGAACAGATCCAAGAATAGGCAAGGGGCACCTTATACACAATGCAAGTTATTACAAAAGGAAATACAATCTTCACACTGGCAAAGAAAATCAATGGCTTTATAATGGTGATTATCACCGGAAAATTTGATAAAAGAAGGATCCTGGTGTAACAGTGTGAAAGTATAAGCCATTGTCTGTGGTGATGTTTGGGTATTAATAGAGGAGGGCAGCTTATGTTGTAGACATCGCCAAAACAAGGTTTTAGAATTTTGGTACCACTGCGTAACAACATTAACGAGAAAAACAGAAAAATATATACATACATTAAATATTGCAACCGCTTTACAAAAACACATGCCCCTTTACGGGAAAGATGATTACATCTAGGCTGACGGTCGTAAAACAATGTCCAATACACAGGAAATACCTGAAAAAGGGTAAACAATAACAACAGTTTCTTACAGACAACCAAAGAAAACCGTCAAGAAATGACCTCACGGAGGAAACAAACATGGCCGCCAAGACAACACGCCTGGCTAAGTATATGAAATTTATACAAGAAGGTATCACAAAATCTCAAAAAGAGATTACAGAAATGCTTACTACAAGAAAATATATGGAAATACACAATCCACAATATTGTTAAACAATTCAAAATAACCAGTCGGAGGCGACGTATCGAAACCGGCAATCACGCAGGCCAATTCTTCATTCAATCTAGGCATGAACAGTAATCCGTCCTCATCCAGTCTCCAAGTTAATCGCCATAAACACAGCAACCATAGGCAAGCGTTCCACCCATGCTGAAGACGATGACGATAAACAAAAGTTGAAACAAAGCCAGAACACGAAGAATCACGAGGCATTCGTCTCTCAAAAAGCACGTGGCGGACCTTGCCAATACACTGTCCCCTAGCACAATCATTTCCTAAAAGTTACTAAATCCTGTAACCCTAGAAACTAGAAAGGGAGAAAGAAAAAAAAAATGCACCCGCAATAGCTCCGGCTCCAAAGTTCACAACATTGCAAAGTTCAAAGATGCGTTTGGAATACTTTCTAATGTACAAAACACAAAGTTTACACAATAGCAAATATTTTTACGCCGCTGCCACCATATGTATGAGGGTGGCTAATGAAAATTAGATCGAATTGTATATATTAATTATCACAACAGACAAAAACGTGCGCACGCTTGGAAGGCGTGATAGAAACAGCGCTTGGGGACACAACAACTTAAAGCGGGAAAACTCTCGAGCGAGCGAGCAGAACACTTAGTTTTTACAAGTATACCATTATATTACTCGGCCACCACCACTCGGTGACCGCACCGAGCAAACAAGATGAAAATAATTACCAAGCAAGGCAAAAGCAAAATGTACATAATAATTTCCACACACGCAACAGGGCGACCACAAAATTGTGGAAAAGAATTATCAAAATAGCACACCCTAATACATTAACACACATAATTACATGACATAAAAAATATATAGGAATAACAAAGGAACTGTACACAAAAACTAGAAATACACAAAGGAACTGTACACAAACACTAGCAATGCACAAAGGAACTGTGCACAAACACTAGAAATACACAATGGAACTGGCTCCGGTTAAATACAAGAAAAACACACCAATTGCCGGATGTCCGGGACAGGATACTTAATAGCTAAACAATAGTTACACATTATACCTAAGAAAGGGACACAAAAATGGTAAACATCACAAAGAATCCCTTGACCGGAGATTATAATTAAGAGGGGTAGATACACAAGGCATAATTTGTAGAGGGGGCCTTGAGGGAGGCCGGGTAAATGTAGGGATAGGCACTCTTGTAACCTTAAACCTATCCAAGTATAATACTTTGCTGAGTCCCTGCGAAGGATCAAAGACCCTGAACTTATTAGGATGTAACTGTTCAGTCACCAAAAAGGGGCCTGAAAATCTACAGTTGAGTTTAGATTGGCGGTCAGGCATGCTTTCACATACATGATCACCAATGCTGATGTTAACAGGCTTAGCCCGCAGATGCTGGTTTTTCATCATCTTGGCTTTGGAGACATCAAGTTGATCTCTTACAGAACTATAAATAGAATGCAAAGTGTGATATTGGAGTTGGCTATAATTTTCTATATTGTAGAGAGGACGAGTAGGACTATCAAGCACATCATAAGGGAGTCGTTTTTCCACTCCATAAACTCTGATCCAGTCGTTATTCAGAAGTTGTAAAGTGTTGTGAAGTGTGTGTCTTTTATATTTATTTACATTATTTTAGTAATATTCTATATTTCATTTTATTTAGTTATGTGTGGGTAAACACCTACGTTGCCTGAAAGTTCTTTTTGTAAATAATGGTTAGCTTGACCAAATGTCCGCTTCGCTAAATGTCCGTCAGCCTGTCGTCTAAATGTACGTCGGTCATTCGTCCGGCCACTCTCATATACGCATGTGCGTGCACACGTATTAGCACATATGCAAGAACCATTGATACGTATAAAAACACGAAATTAATACCCCGGTGTTGAGTTATGCTGCGTTGCGTTCCTTGTTTCAAGTTAAATTGGATTTAAATGTATGCATTTGTTGATGCTGATCTCCTTGGTCGACCAGACCTCTAGAAATAGTCTTCTTAACTTTGTGAATGACATTTACTCCATCCCAATATATGTTGTGTTGGTGTTATGTAATATCCTTGTATTATGCAGACGCTGAATCTTTGAGTTTGACTGCACGTTTGTATTCCTCCACCCTAGTTGTGAGTTTCCTTTGTGTTTCTCCTAGATAATCTGCATCAAAATTCAAACAACCAAGGCGGTACACTATGCCACCTGTGGTGTGGTGCTTCCTCGTCTTTGATCCCGATTAGGTTATGATGAATGTTGTTACATGTTTTATTTGCTATCTTTGCCATCTTTTCTCGAGGTACCATGGCCGTTACTTGTTATTCACCTTTGATGCAGGGGATTGTGACTCTGTCTTGTGTATCGGTGTTTCGCGCCTTCGTCCATTTCCCTACGGTCTCACTAGAGTAACCCTTGGCTAGGAAAAGTCTCATATATTAGCACTGAGCTCTCATATGGGAAAGTAATACCTATCGATCATGTTTCCAACACATGATTCAAGACCATGGTGAATCACGCACGCGCGCGCGCGACACAAACACACACACACACACACACACACACACACACACATATATATATATATATATATATATATATATATATATACACACACACACACACACACAGAGATAGAGAGAGAGAGAGAGAGACTATGACTCGCCAGAATTTTAACTACCACTTACGACTCGTTTGGTCGTCTTTTAGGCTTAGACTAGGGCTATGGGGGCAGCTCAGAAGGCAAGCCATCACAAAAGTCAACAATGTAGGAAAACTGTTATTTTCGTGTGTTTTTTTTCTGTTTAAATAGTATTAATAAAGGAGATTTATTTTTTCGATTGTTTTGTAAAGTTGGATTAATAGAGTAGTCTACCACAAGTTATTTGATTTATTTAACAGTGAACTGAATGATATATTAATTGATAAGGTATGCGATGTTGCAACGTAGTCATGTGTAATCATTACCTATAACCCCACATATTACAACAACACCTATGGAAAACTAGACCGCAACATACATACGAACATACATACACACACACCCCTAACCTTCTCCTTCACGTTACCAAACCGTAAAATACCCCTGATTCCTAAGAACACCCCCTTATGCATACACAATATATTACGTAATTTAGATTGATAACCATAATGATTAAATAACCAGAAACAACTATACATTCTTATAATGACAATTATTTTGAAATCAAATAATATTCAAAAAATTTATCACCAAAATAAAATGTAAACTATTTTTTTTTTTTTTTTTTTTGTAATCTTATCTTACCTAATAGACTTTTTTGGTTAAAAGGTCTTGTGGTCTTTGATTTATCCACCTAAGGATGATATACACATGTAAAATGAATACATCTAATTCAAACTTAAGAATGCATTATAAAAGAAAACACATTGAAAATTCACCAAACGTAAGTTATTAAGTATGAGTACTTAAATATTCCAATAATAATAAATAATATAGTTCTACCTAAACAATCTACTTAATCCTAGTACATGTAGTTTAAGGCACTTAATTCCACTTCATTTCGATCATTTGTGAGTCTGCTTGGAATAAATATATTTACTTGAAATTTCTGTTCTTAGACTTAATGAATACCTACATGGTCTATGTCAGGGGTTCTCAGCCTTACTTGGCCCATTCACCCCTTTCACCATTTGTCAGAATGTCATTCCCCCCCTCCTTTCCAAGATTGTCTGTTTCAAAAGGTGCATTCTAAATAATATGTAAATATTACTAAAAACCCTTTTATTTTTTCCAAATTAGTATAAATTTTTCCCAAATTAGTATAAATCCAGCCCAGGTGACAGGCCAGATAGGCCAAAACCTATAATTGCTTTCCTCACCCCGTAAGCTGACTGTGGTCACAAATCACCCCCAGAAATCCCAAAATTACCCCCTGGGGGTGAATTTCACCCCTAATGAGAACCCCTGGTCTATGTGAATAGGCGTAGGCACAGCTACGGGAGTGACAAAAGCGTAGGGTAAAAGAGTGTGAGTGGGTGAGTTTGGAATGACCCATTTATACAGTCGACGTGGGGAGTTCGAACTAGTTTATATGAACACTGAACACTGCTTCACAACTCTTTTCGAAGCTGTTGTTCAAATCATTGAGAAAGTTGAGTAACTTCTCAGGATGGCGTAGATCAAGGCATTGGGTTGAATAGCAGAAAACGGGGAATTCGCCGGTGACTGTAATAATACACATATGCGTGCGCACGCACACACACACACACACACACATTGTGGCAGAAAGATCTAGATGTTATACAGACCTTGAGCCAGTAATGGTTCCCAGGCTGACGAAATCATCGGATCTGCCAAAGTTGATGGGTCGAAGAGAAAGAGAGGTGACTTGTTTGAATTGTTCAGATTTTTAAATGGGATGGATCGCATTAAACAAATATAACTCTTGATTGAGGATGGATGAGCTTTACGAGGTCATGAAAAACTTTTGAAAAGGTGTCTGAAGGATATGAAGATACTTCTATATTTTTCCAGCACAGATACACAAACCCCTAGAATAGCCTAGACTTGCCAAGGTTCTCAACCTATTTTCACACGTACCCCGTACATATGAATTGCTATTGTTTAGCCTCCTGGAGATGACTTCAACACTAAATTTAATCTTTTTGCATCCACTAACTGCTAGTGACTTTCGGCTGGCGGCTCCAATGGTGAACATCCGTGGTCCACTAGGGTTTCATGGACCACAGGTTGAGAACCCGTACCCCGTACTTATGAATTGCTATTGTTTAGCATCCTGGAGATGACTTCAACACTAAATTTAATCGTTTTGCATCCACTAACTGCTAGTGACTTTCGGCTGGCGGCTCCAATGGTGAACTTCCGTGGTCCACTAGGGTTCCATGGACCACAGGTTGAGAACCACTAGCCTAGAAGATGATATAGATGCAAGCTAGAACAATACATAAATTTGAACATATGCGTATCATTTTGGGGAATAAGATGATATAGCTCAAACTGAAACAATACATGGAATTTAAAGATATGATAATTGGAGAGTAAAAGAGAGGGGTACATGAGAGTTCTTCATCGCCTGTGGCAAATCCCCATACACGTCATAGTTCTATAGAACACAAATTCGTATCAACCCATACAACATTTTCATGTTAATGCAGCTACTTTTGCTTATATGATATAAAAATCATTGCTGGTTTCTGGAGATTATTACTTCATTCCGAATACTAATATGAATCTTAAAGAATGTGGATGACTAAACATTGAGTTAAATACACCACTATTTTGCATATTTTATTATGCTCATATATATTAAAAACATACATGACTAGTTAAAACAGATTTAACAAATTTTAGAAAACAAACGCATCTTTTACAATGCACGAAGAGAGACCTGCTTTATGAGGTGATTCGGTATGCCGGCTACCTTTATGTAAATTTCCATACATTATGCTAATTATCTAAGATTAAACTATTCAATCCTGATACTAGATATTCTATTCCTGACACATATCTAAGCATATGCAGGAGGAGGAGGGGGTGGGGGAGTTGGGGGAGGATAAGAGGGAGGAGGAGCATAGACTGGATGCTTGGCCTCTCCCTCGTATTTGACTTCAGCATGGAGACCGTCGCCGTTGTCGACGTAGGTGAAGATTTGTTTGCGTCCGTCAGGGAGGTCGACGACGTATTGTCCCTCGGTGTTGTGGCCGTCGCGTTTTTCGCTCGCCTCATAGTTGTTGCCGCTGTAGGTGTCAGCCACGCCATACTTGTACTCGTAATTGGGCGGGATCTGCATCGAAAAAGAATCAGTGTTACTTGTGCAGCTGGAAATAAATAGATGATTGCATTGTTATTTTTTGCAGTTTCTATATAAAAATTAACTAATCAAATAGAGTGCACTGGTTGGAGTATAATATGTGAGATTTCATTTTGTTTTTTATGTCTATTTCTAGTATCAGACATCAGTATATTAGCTCGACAGTACACTCTTTATAATCTATCTTTAATGAGACAATATAGGAACAACATACATCATGTGTGGACGAACTAATAATATTAATGTTTTGTTGAAATGGTTGAACTTTTTTTACCAATACGATTGCACAATTATTTATAAGATTTATATTCCCATTATAAGGAAATGTGTTTGGTTGATTCAAGATCGTTATCAATAATTATACCCAAATATTTTCTGCCCACCAATAATGTCCAAATAGCGTTTAATTATGTAAATTTTCGTTTCCCTTTAAATCTCACTATTTTGCATCTCACTTCACCCGATTTTGTTAGGATTCAATGTTAAACAGATTTTAGTGGTGATCTAAAATGTTGTAGTTAATCATCAGCATTTTTACAATTTAGTCCATGTTGTAGTATATTTGCACTTTCATGTACAGTGATATCAAACCTATACCTTTAGGTCGTCAGTTGCTGAATACTTGACATATTTTCATTATAATTTTTGTGTGAACATAATTGTATTAACGTAATGATAATTATATAACTGTATAATCGTGGGTCAAGTTTGGGAGTAAGCTATGAATAGAGAGGGCTCAAAAAATGGAACCCTGAGGATCAACACTTGTAACACCACTGCACATTATCGGCTGAAAGAAACCTGCACAGCGAAGCTATAGCGATAATCCCATACCACACTCCTGGTCATATGGCCATTTCCCGAAGGTTGAGTGTGGTTTGAATTTTCCGCCAAAATCATCGGAAATTTAAAATTCCCGGCTCTGTGCAGGCATGCGCATTGTCGACCCCACCTCCCCCTCCCTATCCCCTCCCTTCTTACCCGGCTAGCTCGAGCCGGACGTCGCGTCACTTAGATCGCGGAAACGGGACCGAGTGGTTAACTCGCTGCCCACATGGGAGCAGGCGGTCCCGTTTCCTGCTGGTTAATCGTCTGTTAGTTTTATCGCTTTCCGCTTGGCTGCTGGTTTGTCTCATTCTTCGACTTTGATTTTATACGAGCACAATCCGTCCCCGTCTTCGAGCCGTCCCTGGTAAACAACCCGGGTCCTCTCGGAGGACAGGGGACGTGTCTTATGGTACGGAGTGTGGCGCCCCCCAGGGTCATCAGGCCTCTCGGCAGCGCCATACCTCTGACCATCATCGGTCCTCTATTGCCTCACGGTTTGTATCAGGCCCTAGGCGTAGACTTTGACCATATACGATCGCAATCCGTCCCCGTCTTCAGGCCGTCCGTGGTAAGAACCCGGGCCTCTCGGAAGACAGGGGGACGAGACTTATGGTACGGAGGGTGGCGCCCCCCAGGGTCATCAGGCCTCTCGGCAGCGCCATACCTCTGACCATCATCGGTCCTCTATTGCCTCACGGTTTGTTTCAGGCCCTAGGCGTAGACTTTGACCATATACGATCGCAATACGTCCCCGTCTCCAGGCCGTCCGTGGTAAGAACCCGGGCCTCTTTGAAGACGGGGGGGACGTGTCTTATGGTACGGAGTGTGGCGCCCCCCAGGGTCATCAGGCCTCTCGGCAGCGCCATACCTCTGACCATCATCGGTCCTCTATTGCCTCACGGTTTGTATCAGGCCCTAGGCGTAGACTTTGACCATATACGATCGCAATACGTCCCCGTCTCCAGGCCGTCCGTGGTAAGAACCCGGGCCTCTTTGAAGACAGGGGGACGTGTCTTATGGTACGGAGTGTGGCGCCCCCCAGGGTCATCAGGCCTCTCGGCAGCCCCAAACCTCCGGTCATCAATGGTCCTCTAACAGCCTCATAGCTTGCTTCGTCAGGCCCTAGGCGTAGACTTTGACCTTATACGATCGTAATCCGTTCCCCATACGTCTTCGGGTCGTCCGCGGTAAGAACCCGGGCCTCTCGGAAGAGAGGCGGACGTGTCCTATGGTACGGAGGGGGTGCCCCCGAGGGTCATCAGGCCTCTCGGCAGCCCCATACATCCGACCAATAATGGTCCTCTAACGCCTTAATGGCTCCCTTTGTGAGGCCCTAGGCGTAGACTTTGACCTTTTCCACTCGTAATCCGTTCCCCATACGTCTTCGAGTCGTACGTGGTAAGAATCCGGGCCTCTCGGAGGATAAGGGGACGTGTCCTATGATACGGAGGGTGACGCCCCGAGGGTCATCAGGCCTCGGCAGCCCCATACCTTCGACCAATAATGGTCCTTTAACGCCTTATAACTTTCTTTGTCAGGCCCTAGGCGTAGACTTTGACCTTTTCCACTCGTACTCCGTTCCCCATACGTCCTCAAGTCGTCCGTGGTAAGAACCCGGGCCTCTTGGAGGACAAGGGGACGTGTCTTATGATACGGAGGGTGGCTCCCCGAGGATCATCAGGCCTCGGCAGCCCCATACCTCCGAGCTTCAATGGTCTTCTAACGCCTCACGGCACCACCCTCCTTCCAGGTTTCTTAAAAAACAAAAAAACAAAAAAACAAAAAAAACACCCAGCCCTTCTCATGAGCCACAGCCAACCTCTTATCAACTTCACTTGGCTTGAGTTTAAAGATGACTTACCTGATGTTCCACCCCCAAGTAAAACACAAAAAAAACTTTAGACTTAGGGAGTCTAGTGTTAGTTAAAATGAGTATAAATTAGTTCAAAGAAACTACAATCATTTAGTGTAATGAGAAGAGGAAAATCAGTTTTAAATAGTACAGTTTAAGTTGGCGCAAAGTGCTAGGTATTACATAAATAAAATGCCTTGACCTTGGAGAAAAAAAAAAAAAAAACAGGTCGAAATGGACATGACTTCTCCTATTCAACTTAAGCTAATCTATAGTCATGATGGTCAAGAACTTTACCATGTTGAAATTAATTTCAACGCTCACTGTGACTCAGGTCGAAATGACCATGACTTTTCCTATTCAACTTGAGCTAATCTACAGTCATGATGGTCGAGAATTTTACCATGTTAAAATTAATTTCGACGCTCACCGTGACTCAGGTGGAAATGGACATGACTTTTCCTATTCAACTTGAGCTAATCTACAGTCATGATGGTCGAGAATTTTACCATGTTAAAATTGATTTCGACGCTCACTGTGACTTAGGTCGAAATGACCATGACTTTTCCTATTCAACTTAAGCTAATCTGTAGTCATGATGGTCAAGAATTTTACCATGTTAAACTAATTCAACGCCCACTGTGACTCAGGTCGACATGAACATGACTTTTCCTATTCAACTTAATTTAATCTACAGTCATGATGGTCGAGAATTTTACCATGTTAAAATTAATTTCGACGCTCACTGTGACTTAGGTCGAAATGACCATGACTTTTCCTATTCAACTTAAGCTAATCTGTAGTCATGATGGTCAAGAATTTTACCATGTTAAACTAATTCAACGCCCACTGTGACTCAGGTCAACATGAACATGACTTTTCCTATTCAACTTAATTTAATCTACAGTCATGATGGTCGAGAATTTTACCATGTTAAAATTAATTTCGACGCTCACTGTGACTTAGGTCGAAATGAACATGACTTTTCCTATTCAACTTAATTTAATCTACAGTCATGATGGTCCAGAATTTTACCATGTCAAAAATTTATTTCAACGCTCACTGTGATTCAGTGATGTCACGGTATGATAAGATGACGTCATTGTGATAAATTGACGTCACCATGTAGTCCTATGACGTCAATTTGTGTCCCTGTGACGTCACGAGACGATCCTATGGCGCCATGATCAATCCGGTGACGTCACAGTATAATCACATGATGTCACTAGGTATTAAACATATAGAAGTCCGCTTGTGGGTGATGAGACGTCACAAATTGCCATAGCACACTATTGGATGAAGACGCTCGCCACGGGCTTCGAGAACTTCCCGCGGGAAGACTTGGGGTGAGTTGGATACATACCGAGGGTCCAGGCCCGTCTTCGTGGGAGACGCTCAGGGAACGTCTTCACCCAGGACGAAGCCTCTTGACTAACGCCCACGGACGAGGTCGCTCGGAAACGAACTTGGCCTCGCATACTCCCTTTCGGTTTCTCGCTTACCCCGAGGATCTTCACGAAACTAGTGAGAGTGGTAGGCGTACGTTGGACGGAAGCAAGCGTCTCCACACATGTTCCTAGACGGCTAGTTGATGCATTTGCCCACCGGGGAGGGTGCATCGGCCGACATCTCAGTGGCTCTGAGTGTGTTGGCGGACGTGGAGTTCGGGGTGGACTGGGACGGGTCTGCCCTTGCTCCCACACAGAGACTTTATTGGCTCGGGATTGAGTGGGACACAGTCAGCGTCCTTCGGGTGCTCCCCTGCGCCAAAAGAGCGTGCTTCTCTCACACGTCCTCCCTCCTTCGGTGGCGGGGGGGGGGGGTTGCCTCAACTTCGCGACCCCGGCCCTTCCACTGAGCCGCTTAGGGCGCCGACGGCTGGTACGGGAGGTCGACAGGAGCATACTGCTTCTCCCGAGTGACCTGCCTGGGCCGATACCCTCAGCACTCCACAGGTTGTTGCGTCCCTGGCTTCGGTCGGGGGCCCTACGCCGGTCGCTGGAGTTTCTCCGCACCCACTCTGTGGAGCGGATGCGGGACCTAGGGACTGGACATCGACGACTCCCTTGGGGACACGGTGTCCTCTACCACTCGGTCGCCCCTGTCCCATGTGTCGCCATGGAAACGGCTCCACCCCTCTCATCTCAAAATAGTGGAGGGGGCAAAGGGCGACCGAGGAGTGGGGAGGGGCCAGGAACCGTTGAACAGGGTACAAATTTCGTATAATTTACGCATTGTGTGAACAGTGCAATGTTGTGCATGTCACATTCTTCGGCGTGGGTACTTGACGTTTCTGTCTCCCCTCTACTGAGTGATAAAATGAATAAGTCTCCCATAGGAAAGACACACGTAATAACGGTTTGATTCAGGCTTCACCTCTCCTCCCACCTGTCCTCGTCTCATGCATAGCTTCGCTGTGCAGGTTTCTTTCAGCCGATAATATTTCTTTGTCGCGGCTCGTGCCGCTTAAATTCTTCTTATCGGCTTAAGAAACCTGCACAGATTTAGGGTCCCTCCCTCCTCCCACAGGCGAAGCCTTCATTTCTCATTGAAGTGACGCGACGTCCGGCTCGAGCTAGCCGGGTAAGAAGGGAGGGGATAGGGAGGGGGAGGTGGGGTCGACAATGCGCATGCCTGCACAGAGCCGGGAAATTTAAATTTCCGATGATTTTGGCGGAAAATTCAAACCACACTCAACCTTCGGGAAATGGCCATATGACCAGGAGTGTGGTATGGGATTATCGCTATAGCTTCGCTGTGCAGGTTTCTTAAGCCGATAAGAAGAATTTAAGCGGCACGAGCCGCGACAAAGAAATATTAGAACTTGTTGAGAACACGTTGTTTCATGCGATGTTTAATCAGTTTTTAATCTCTCACAGTAGTCTTTCTCTTTGGACACAAATCACGAAGACGAATAGTCACTACAAATCTTCAAGTCTTGGTTGTTCATTATATTAAACAAAATGTATCTAAGTTTGTCAACAAAGAAATGGTAACTCACGTCTGGGTAGTCGACGGGTGCCGGATGGTACGGAGGAGGGTAGACAGGGGGGTGGTCTGCAAGAGCCACCATAGTAACACAGGCAGCAATGAAGACGATCTGAAATATCGTCACGAAAAATGTCACTTTTTTGCATATGGCTCCCCGATGCCGAACATAAGTTAAAGACATAAATGCTTACACGCACACACACAAATATATATATATACATATATATATATATATATATATGTGTGTGTGTGTGTGTGTGTGTGTGTGTGTGTGTGTGTGTGTGTGTGTGTGTGTGTGTGTGTGTGTGTGTGTGTGTGTGTGTGTGTGTTTATTTTGTAAAAAATATATATATACATATATATAATCATATAAATATATATACATATATATATATATGTATATATATATATATAAATATATATATATGTATATGTATATATATAGTTACATATATATATATATATATGTATACATACATATATATATATATATATATATATATATATATATGTGTGTGTGTGTGTGTGTGTGTGTGTGTGTGTGTGTGTGTGTGTGTGTGTGTGTGTGTGTGTGTGTGTGTGTGTGTGTGTGTGTGTGTGTGTGTGTGTGTGTGTGTGTGTGTGTGTGTGTGTGTGTGTGTGTGTGTGTGTGTGTGTGTGTGTGTGTGTGTGTGTGTGTGTGTGTGTGTGTGTGTGTGTCTACATATTCAAGGGTTGTACCTTGAAGGCCATAGTTTACAGTAGAATTCGGGAGCTGGAATGGGTTTGATACCTGATGGAGGGGCGTCCCGCTTTTATAGTCAGGCACCGTCACTTTCTCTAGATGACCATCTGCATCACCCTAATTGTTCTGTGGGTTTCCTCCCATTTCACCCATACAATCCTCACTCATAGACCAGTCCCTCACCTTCTCCATTCTTTTCTCTATACTCTGTTGTTTTCCATCTTTATACCTAACTCTAAGTTTATATTTCATCCCTTACTTATTTCATTTCGCGGATTTAATGTGCTTCTCTCTTTTTCTTATTTCTTATACGCACTTCTCTTTGTTTCGTAGAGTGCAGTACCTATTTATGTTGGTTTAATTGTTGATATCTTAAACTAACCTAGAGTAACCTTACCTAACCTGACTGCAGGCACACAGAGCAATGTGTTGAATTTTATATGCATGTTGTTTGGACGTTTACTCACTCATTTATTCTATCATTTCATTTCTTGTGTTGTTTCCATGTCCTTTATGGTAATGCGTTTACTTCTCGGTTTCTACATGTTTAGTTTTATTATGTGAATTAAAAAGAACAACCAGTTTCATGGGAGCAGTATGATTCCCCAAGCAAAAGTCAATCTCTCAATACACTGACTCAAGCAAAATATATATTTTTTTGTCCCTGTTTGTCTTTCATGGAAACTCTATATGAAAATCAAAGTCTTCCTAATAGATGTGAAGGCCAAACATGTCTTTCCCTCTAACCAAGAAAATAAATCTGAACATAACTAAAATTAACGAGATTTAACCTGATGTTTCTTCATAATAAGAAGATATCTAGGAAGCACTTAAGATGTTATGGTAAGATCAATTGTTGGTCTTTTGTTGATGTTCGACTTTATTTCTCAATAAATGAAACTAGACCTGGAAGACTTTCCTAATCCTCATTCTATAGGTAAATGTGTATCCAGGAAATTTGTTCTAACGATGTAACAAAATCTGTGCTTCAGGTGGAAGAAAACAATTCCTCCAAATACGATAATGAATAGATTTGGTACAACATCCCCATCTTGCAAACATCCTGCCAATTCCTTTAAGCTCAGTAACGACTTACAGATTATGGTCTAGTCACAATGTCATATAGCCAAGACCTCTTGTCCCTCCTGTGCATTCATATTTCACAATGATGTACAGAATTGTCCACTTAGAGCTGATAATATTCATGGCCGATTGTACCCTTGGCAAAGACTAAAAACTTCAATTTGGCTTAAGGTAGAATCACCGTAAAGAGGATCTAACATTTTTTTTTTATCCTTAATTTTGTTTGTGTCTGTCTATGGGCGAGATAGCTTGGTACAGTGAACATGTGTCATTTGTGTTTTGCTTAGTCTTTTGTGCTGTGTCCGCAATGTGCTGATACCGCAATGTGATCTGGTTCAGAATTTTTTTTTTCAGTTTAGTCTCGAGTTTGTGCGTGGGATGTGTGAGGCAACTAAGACTCTCATTAAGTTTCAGCTTTGCAAATGTTGTTTAGATGTAATCTAGGTGTTTAAATTTACTCACGATAGTGTGATTGTTTAGAGATACTTGGATTGTGTTGTGTGCTTTCAAATGGTTACTAGGTTTATTGAATGCACATTTGTGTTGGTAGTATAACAGATGCAAGAAGATGGTTATCATGGGCTTGTATTAACCTATTTAGTACGACGACGCCTACGTAGGCGTCATGAAGAGCGAGTGGGTATACGAGGATACCGACGCCGGCGTCTTGATTATATTAATTTTTTAGTTGTAGCTGAGTGACCCCCATATTCTGTGATCTAGCCTGATCATATTTTCTGTGGTAGCTGGGAGGTACTCAGGAGTGAAGAGGGGACGAGGGAGAGAAGGGTTGGCTATACTAGTAATTGAAGAGATAAGTAAGCGGGTAGTGGAGTGGAAGGAGGTTTCATCAAGGTTGATGTGGATGAAGGTGAAGCTGGGAAGGGATATGTGAGTTTTTGTAAGTGTGTATGGACCTGGTAGTGAGAAGAGCATAGAGGAAAGGGAGGCTTTTTGGGTAGATATAAATGAATGCATAGAGGGATTAGGAAGAAATGTCAATGTAATTGTATTGGGAGACCTTCATGCTAGAGTAGGAAATGAACCAATAGATTGGGAAGTATTGTGTTCCAGGTAAAAAATTGTAGTGGAGAATTGATGGTGGAGATGTGTCTTGAGAGAGTTGATGATAGCAAATACAGTGTTTAAGAAGAAAGTCAAGCATAGGTACACATGGGAGAGGGTGGTGGATGGAAGGGTGGCAGACAGAGTGTTAATAGACTATATAGTGGTGACCAGGAGTATAGTAGGAAAAGTTAAGGATGTACATGTTCTAAGGGGAGAGAGTGGGGGAATATCAGATCATTTCCTGGTGGAAGGTAAATTGAGAGTGGAGAATAGGTGGAGAAAGAGGAAAAGGGCAGAAGGTAGGGAGGTACTTAGAGTGAACTGCTTAAATGAGGAAAAAAAGGAGAGTGAGTTTTGGAAGAAACTGAAAGAGTGGGAGGGAGTAAAGGATAGAGTAGAACTAGGAGTGGAGGAGGAATGGGGATGGTTCAAGGAGGGAGTCATAAGGTGTGCAAAGATGGTGTGTGGAACAAGGAGGGCGGGAGGAAAAAGAAGGAAGGGTAGTGAGTGGTGGGATGAGGAAGCAAAGAAATGTGTAGAAGAGAAGAAGCAGGCATTCATAGATTGGCTGCAAATTAGGACGAGAGAATCGTATGAGAGGTACAAAGTAAAGAGAAGGGAAGTTAAGCATAAGATAAAGGAAGCAAAGAGGAGAGCAGATGTGAAATGGGGTAAGAGTATGACAGAAAATTTTGAAAGTAATAAAAAGATGTTTTGGAAGTAAATTAAAAGAGGAAGAAGCGGCGAATCAAATAGAGAAGAAAAGGGAAAAGGTGCAGATGGAGAGATGATCATGGAAGAGAAAGCTGTGAGAGGAAGGTGGGCAGAGTATTTTAGGGAGTCGCTAAATATGAAGGAGGATAGAGGGAGGGGAAGGTAGTTGCAGTGGAAAGCGCTAAGAAAATGAGAGTGATGAGTGAGGAAAATGGAGGAGAAATAGGAAAGGAGGAAGTGAAAGCAGCTGTTAAGATGATGAGAGCAGGTAAGGCACCTGGTTTGGATAGATGCCATGCAGAATGTCTGAAGAAAGGAGGTGCAGTGATGGTGGACTGGCAGGTGAGGTTGTTTAATGTTTGTTTGAGAGAGGGTAGAGTGCCGGAGGACTGGAGGAGTGCCTGTATAGTTCCGCTTTACAAGGGAAAGGGGGACAAGTGTGAGTGTAGTAGTTTCAGAGGGATCAGCTTGTTGAGTGTAGTTGGGAAGGCTTATGGAAGGGTCTTGATTGAGAGGATTAGGAGAGGAACAGAGGGAGTAATTGGTGAGGAACAGTGTGGGTTTAGGACAGGTAGGGGTTGTGTAAATCAGATCTTTGTGGTAAGACAGATATGTGAGAAAGCTATAGGAAAAGGTAAGGATGTTTTGGGGGGCTTTTATGGATCTGGAAAAGGCTTATGATAGGGTAGACAGGAAGAGTTTGTGGGATGTACTGCAGATATATGGGATAGGAGGAAAGCTGTTAAGAGCAGTCAAGAGTTTTTACGAGAGTAGTAGAGCTTGTGTTAGGATTAGAAATGGAGAGAGTGAACGGTTTGAGGTAAAGGTGGGACTTCGTCAGGGATGTTTTATGTCGCCCTGGCTATTCAATCTTTACATGGATGGGGTGGTGCGAGAGGTGAATGCAAGGGTAGTGGATTAGGGGTTGGAGATGATTAATGAAAATGGAGAAAAGTGGGAGGTGAGCCAGTTGTTGTTTACTGTCGACACTGCGCTTGTAGCAAGATCAGAATTGAGATTGAGGAACTTAGTGACAGAGTTTGAGAAGGTGTGTGAAAAAAGTAAGCTGAAGATAAATGTGGGTAAACGTAAGGTGATGAGATGTACAAGGAGAGAGAGTGACAGCAGGCTGGAGGTGAGCATTAAGGGTGAAAGACTGGAGGAAGTGGATAGTTTTAGATACTTGGGTGCGAATGTGGCAGGAAAGGGAGGAGTGGGGGTGGAGGTAGAATGTAGATTGAGAGAAGCAAGTAGATGCCTTGGTGGATTGAAAAGTGTAATGAGAAATAGATATCTAGGCATGGATTCTAAGAGGAGGTTATATGAAGGAGTGATTGTGCCGACAGCAATGTACGGGGCAGAAACATGGAACATGAGAGAGGAAGAGAGAAGGAGTTTGAATGTGTTTGAGATGAAATGTCTGAGAAGTATGATAGGGGTTACTAGGCTAGATAGTGTGAGAAATGAGGAGGTGAGGAGGAGAACAGGGGTGGAAAGGGAACTAGGAGATAGGGTTGATGAAAGGGTATTAGGATGGTTTGGACACATGGAAAGAATGAGTGAAGAAAGATTGGTAAAGGAAGTGTGGAAGGCAGAGGTGGAAGGAGTGAATATGAGGGGGTGTCTAAGGATGAGATGGATGGATGGGGTGAAAGGCGCATTACAAAAGAGAGGAATGTCTGTTGAGGAAGGACGGGAGAAGACAGAAGATAGTGGTGAATGGAGAGGGGTTGTGTATAGATGATACCGTGATGCATGAGGGGGAGTGAGTGGGGGATGGAGGGTGAGGAAGTATGTATGAGAAAAAAAATTGACGCAGCCCGAAGGGATTTCTCCCCGTCTTCTCCTTTTCTGCATGAGGTGACGGAGACGAGGGGTCGCCAAATTTATGAAGCGACCTTGCTGTGAATGTGCTGTGTCTTTCGACACTGCCTCTGACCCAAGGCAGTGGACAGGATGCAGGAATGACCCGTCATCCAGGAGGTGCCAAGATAAGAGGGAGGGAGGAGGGTGGAGGGGAGTAAAATATATAGGAAATGGAATGGGTGGGAGTGGTTTCTATGCTTTTTTCTTTTTGGCTACTCCCCATGTAGGGGGAAAAAGCCTTTGGTATATGTGTGTATGTATTAACATTCAGAGTGAAAGAGAAGGAGTAATACGGCTGTAACTTTATATTTTTTAATGCCAGTATTCTGATGCATCATCTTACATCAGGTAATTAATGCTGTCCGCGATAATTTGACTCGTACTGAAGAGGTTAAGTTGCATAAAAGTTTTTACTTACGTTAAACAACTATGACATTGAGTGCCTTTGAAAACTCAAGTTCAAGGCTACATATTTTCAGATTACATTTACTCGAAAACTATTATAGATATTTATTATCTTTAGCTTACAGGAAATCATGTACAGAGTTTCAATTTGGGTAAAAAACTGAACCTGAGTTAACTTGAATGGTAGAACTCTAAGGTATGATTTTATTATATTCATATATAAAACGCCAACAGTGTTAAGCCCTAATAACCGTGAGCTGAGAACAGCAAGTGAAAACATGAGAGAAATGATAGTTTAATTAATTAATAGATAAATAAATAGATGAATGAATAGATAAATATATATATAATTATATACATATATATATATATATATATACATATATATATATATATACACAGTATATATATATATAGAGAGAGAGAGAGAGAGAGAGAGAGAGAGAAAGAGAGATGAGTTGAATAAGTAAATTAGTAAAAAAAAAAAAACAATATAAACCCCAATAACAGTGAGGTGAACACAATAGATAAACAAATTATTTAATCATTTTAAGAATAATAATTAGTATGTGTAATCTCGTGTGTTGATTGAGAGGATTACTAAGGGAACAGAGAGTTAGTGAGGAAGAGTAGTGCTGGATTAACAAGGAAACTCTCTAGTAATTACTAGAATAAATATTTTTTAAGTATTTAAGTTTCAGAGGAATCAAACGTTCAAGTTTTGTTTTAGAGAGTATGTGAATGATAGATTATCTAAATAAAATACAGGGTCATATATTTATATATTTTCTTTTATTTCTATACTCAACAGAATAATTTTTGACTAGTTTGTATGCAGCCATACAATTTATCTTATAAAGGTGATAGAATATTTAATTGTATCATACAAATAGAGTGGCTGCAAAAAATGTATATGTATGTATGTACGGTATATCAGCTGACGTTTATGGTATAATAACAATCTTTGCTTTATTTCTCAAATGTGACCCGTTTCATACAAGACTGCAGAAATAAACACTGTAGTTCCGATATTTGCTCTGCGCCCGAAGTTAATTAAGCATATGGCGGAGGGGGTGGGTGGGAGGGGTAGGAAACCGGGTGTTTGGCCTCTCCCTCGTACTTGACGTCAGCCAAGAGTCCGTTGCCGTTGTCAACGTAACTGAAGGTCTGTTTGCGTCCGTCGGGGAGGTCGACGACGTATTGTCCCTCAGTGTTGTATCCGTTGCGCTTCTCGCTCGCCTCATAGTTGAGGCCTCTGTAATGATCGGTGACGCCATATTCGTATTCGTATTTGGGTGGAACCTGTAATTGAAAGGAAATTATTGACATGTGAGGGGGAAACTGTACTTGTACATCTCAACCCTATAGTAACCAGTATTTGACAATTGTAAACAGGCAAGTTAAATAAGAAATATATCTCTAATAATTGTAGTTGGTGCCGTTGTAATAGTCATTTACTCCATACTTGTACTCATAATTAAGAGGAATTTGGGTTGTAAAAGAGGCGATTTAACAGGTGTATAAGAAAATTTGTAGAAATTAAGTCTCTGAATGACTTGTGCTACATTCCGAACGATGAAGCCTTTTACATTCTTTTTTTCTATGTCGGACTATTTGATTTTGTTGACCTCAGTTGATAGACATTCCATTTTGATTTCGATCTTCCTCTTGATCAAATGAAGGTATCTATCATTAAATGGTATAAAAGCATATAAAATATAATTGCAGTTAAATAGTATAAAACTAGTTTCAGCTGTATAAAGATAGTCTTTACCCAGAAAATATATTAAATTTTCCTACAGAGTTTTCTTTCTTTCCCACAAAAACCGAAAGTACTTTTGTAGCTATTCATATTGTCAATATTATAAAATGTGATGACACATGACAGATGATTACCAATAGTTTCTTTTTTGTCAACTTTATTCACGATCACTATTAGGATGGTTTGGACACATGGAAAGAATGAGAGAAAAAAAATTAGTAAAGGAAGTGTGGAAGGCGGAGGTGGAAGAAGTGAATATGAGGGGGTGTCCTAGGATGAGATGAATGGATGGGGTGAAAGGGGAATTACAAAAGAGAGGACTGACTGAGGAGGAAGGACGGGAGAGGACAGAAGAAAGAGGTGAATGGAGAGGGGTTGTGTATAGATGATGCTGTGATGCATGAGGGGGAGTGGGTGGGGGATGGGGGATTAGGAAGTATGTGTGAGAAAAAAATTGACGCAGCCCGACGGGATTTCTCCCCGTCTTCTCCTTTTCTGCATAGGGGGACGGAGACGGGGGTCGCAGAATTCATAAAGCGGCCTTGCTGTGGATGTGATGTGTCTTGCGACACTGCTTCTGACCCAGGGCAGTGGACAGGATGCAGGGATGACCCGTCATCCAGGAGGTGCCAAGATGGGAGGGAGAGAGGAGGGTGGAGGGGAGTGGAATATATAGGAAATGGAATAGGTGGGAGTAGTTTCTATGCCTTTTTCATTTTGGCTACCGCCCGTGTAGGGGGAAAAAGCCTTTGGTATATGTATGTATGTATGTATGTATGTATGTATGTATGTATGTACTATTATCACATAGAAAAGAAAAATCACCATACAGGTAATGTTATTTCCATTCATATTAGCCCATCCTAGTTGAGAACATTGCCTTTGACATACCATTTTATGTTCATTATTACCCATTACCATGTGCCTTTAGGAAATATAGCATTAACCTAGTTAACATTCTCTATCAAAAACAAAATTAACATATCTAACTTCATGATGTCCTAAATGCACTTTTTCGAGACACCAGCTTTGTATCTTAGGAAGGAAGCTGTAACTTACGTCGGGGTAAGTGACGGGTGCTGGATGATTTGGGTATAACGGGACGTGATCTGCAAAAGCAACCACGGCGACGCAGGCAACAACGATAACAACCTGAAATAACCATCAAAGTGTCTCACTCTTATAACATGGCTCCCAATTTCAAGCCAAAAATCTATACGAACATCTTGGTGGCGTATACAATATACATTTCCTGGGGTTGTACCTTGAGGGCCATGGTCCGGGGACTGAGAGCTGGGATGGATGTAATGTCTGGTGGAAGAGTGTCCCGCTTTTATACAGACTAGCTCCGCAACTTTCTCTTGATTAGGTTCTGCATCATCTGCATGACGATTTTCTCCCTTTGCACATACGCCACTTACACCATCCAGTTACAATTTGATCATACCCTCTCCTCATTTTTTATCTCCTGTTTCTCTATTTTACTTGACACTTTTATCTAATGCTGCTTTTATGTACTCCCGTGCGAGTATATTTATGTTTACCTTTCGCCTCATTGTTTCATATTTAATCTTTAGTCTCTCTGTTTTGTACTTGTTCAATATGTTCAAATTGCATTCCGTTATTCCTCCTTATCCAGTGAACTTTTGTTTACATATAATGACTTTTCTTTCCCATTTCACGTCAATATCCAGTTATCAGATGAATAAAAACTGGAGCTGTTACGCTGAATAACTTTTGATGCTCAAGCCAAGGGAACTTCAGTTAATATCTTTTCTCATTAGCTAACATTAGATCGGTATATCATTTCTAAATTTCGGTTGTGGTTATCTTGTAAATGAGAAGTCCATACATGTCCTCAGGAATATGCTAAAATCAACCCTATCTTGCTGGATTCGATTCTAGCATAGGGCAGGATAGCATGGAAATAATGTATAATTCAACCCATGGCGTTAGACCAAAACACAACTCAGAAACCCAAAAGATAGTCCCGGAGCATTAGCTCAAATATGGCTTCAACCCGGAACAAATTAGTAACAAGCTGAAATTTTCAGGAAGTGCTTAGGAGACCTTCCCTAATAACATACTAAAAGTCTACAAGAATCCCCCTCGAGGGTTTTGAGAAATTCAAGATGGCGTCCAAAATGGCCATTGATATATTTTGTTATATCTCAGGTCTCAGTCAAAATAGGAACACAAATGAATTATGATAATAAAGGTTTTCAGACCCAAGGAATTCATTCATGTCAGTGTATGTGTGATAAATTGAGCCTGTGTCATGTTTTTGAGCTGCAAGTACATTCAGAGATGTTGTAACAAATAATTCTGAAACGACAGAAAGTTTTTTTAGTGATGCATGTAAAACCATGATTATCAATTGATGAAAGTGTTAGCCTAATTCATATGTTGTATGTGATGTTAAATTTTGATTGTTTTCAGAGTTCAAGATGGATTCGTGCGTTATTTGCAACGAGTTATGCACCAAGGATTATGTACTAGTAGGAGCCAAGGGAAGGACAACCTTAGTAGCAGCAAGCCTGGAGAGGAAGGATGGACTTCATGAAACCTTGGAGATACAGAACCCACTGACACTTCACATCGCCTGCAGGTAGGCCTACACCCGGGAGTCCTCTATCAGGTCGGCAAAGAGGAAGTCAGAAGTACTGCCAACTTGTAGCAGACTTACTACAAAACGGAAGAAGATGACCAGTAATATGGAGACAATGACCTTCAAACAGAACATCATAGACAGGGCAAAAGAGAGGAATGATGAATGGAGAGAAATGGTTGCCAAAAGAATGATCTGGGCATCCTCTGACTTGGTTGCTGCTGAAGCCAAATATCACCGTAACTGTACCCAAGATTTTCTCAGCAAATCTGAAACACAGAAATCATTTGGCAAGCCACCTGATGCTCTGATGCAATCTACCTTCTATGAACTTTGTGCCTATCTGGATGAAAATGATGAATGTCAGTATGCTGTGTCTGATCTCATGGAGATGATGGAGTCATTCTTGCATGGTGAGGAGGGCTACTCCATGAAGTAATTGAAACAGAATCTGTCAAAATCCCGCTTTCAAGTCTAAGGTGGTGAATACTGTATTATCAGTGCCAATGGACTAAAGAAGGTCACATAGTACAAGCAATGGTTAATGGTCACTGATAGTGACCTCGTTCACTCGCCTATAATCAATAACAGGACGAAAAGACCCATCCTTCTTAGGTACCACTCCGAGTGAGACTCTTGTACAATGTCTTCACGTAACATGTCGTCAACCAAGAACTATGCAACAAGCTGACGAGAGTGAGGCAACCTATATGAGGGAACGTAAACAGGACGAGCACCTGGTTGAAGATCAAATCTATGAACCACACAATCTGTAAGTCCTAATGGATCACTTGGCAAAGCCAAACCCTGACGGTGAGTCACTAATAGTTCAATGAGACGAGGCGTCTCATTAGGAAAATCAATCTCACCTCCAAACGTTGCAAATTTGGAGGCCAAGTGAGCTATGTCACCGGAACTCGAACTGCATTTAAAGGTCCAATAAAATGTTCTCCTACTACAACAGCAGCACAAAAAAATAGAAGTAAATCGAGGAGGTCCCTTCGAAGGCAACTCAATAACCTGGTCATGTACAGGAGGGGAGATACAAATGGAAACTGGCCTATCTGTTGCAGGGATAACAAAATTACAATAAGTCATTACACGACGACCAGGAGATATATCAATGTCATGTGCTGTAAGAGCATCGATACCCAAGAAGCAATCACACATAAGGGCAAGACCAGAGACAACAACATAAGTGACATGGAAAACTGTAGCATGTGACGAAAACCAGGAAATGCAAACAGGTCCAAGAAGAGGCAAGGGGGCACCTTGTACATAATCCAAACTATTACAAAAGGAAATAAAGGGAGATTATACATATCCCGGAGCATAATAAACTTTTCTACTTATGAGACTGCATTCTACACCAGTATCTATAGTGACTGAAAGAGGTGTATTCTCTGTAAGAAATTGGAAGGTGAGGAACTGACAAGACGCAGCAGCTACCAAGGGAATGATCTGTGACCTCACAGTATTGGTCAAACCTTTGGGGTTGTGAAACGATCGCTTGTGAAAATGGGACGGAGATTGTCTAGGCTGAGAAGATGTCTCAGCTCGAAGCTGCAAAATCTTGAAACACTGATCAGTCGAGTGTTTACAACGACAATGGATATGACAGCAGCTAAGCTTATCCTATGGCTCTACTCTAGAGAGGTCATGCGTCACATTAGAGGAAACATCCGATACATTCCTACAGACAGGGGACTGTCTTGCCTTATGTACATAACGCTTGTTACAATAGGTACATGTGAGTACAGCAGGGGTAAAAGTAGAGAAATGGGACCTGCGAGTAGAAACTGAAGACTTTGGGGGTAGAGTAGGAGAGTTATGAACATTGACTTGTTGCTGAGTACTGCTCATACACAAAGAACCAGAAGGCACTTTCCTAAGTTTATATGAAAGCTTTGTTGCAAAAAACAGTAGAGTCTCATCTGTCCTATAGATGAGAGAAGAGCCAGCTCTCCTTTCAAAAGGAGCTAAGTGTATGATGTATAAAAGAAACTCCAAAATAAGGCGCAACCTATCCAAACAGATAGTGCCATGATCAACCAACTCTGAATGGCAAGCGAATCTAAGGCTTCAACCACAACTTTGCTGGCCTGGGCCTGAGCACGTCTGTACTCGAAAGTGCCCACTTTGGATGTAAGAACATCAGCCTGATTAAAACACCATTAAAAACAATTAGCTACAGGGGTATCAGAAAAAATTCAGGAAATTAGACCAAAAGAGGTCGTAATTATACCCAATGACATAGGGTCGAGACAACGAAGCAGGCAACATCTCAGAAACCAGAGAATTAGGCACAAGCTGTGACCTTACAAAATAAAAATTTTCGACCACTTTTCAGACCATTGCTGTAGTTTATCAAAATGTTCTTGCATATCTATTTGATTTAAGTGATTATTTGCCATTCCCCACAGTTTTATATCATCAGCAAATTTAGAGTCAATAGATTTCAGTCCATGGCTTATAGCATTTATATATACTATGAATAGAAGAGGCCCAAGAACGGTACCCTGAGGAACTCCACTCGTAACATTTTCCCATCTAGAAGTTTTACCATTTAGAATAACTGCTTTTTACCGTTCAACCAATTACTAGTCCAACTTATTGTATTGATACATAACTTTCATAGTCATTAGGTGCACCCGAGCACTTGTATTTGTTATAAGCCTGTCTCTTTTTAGCAATATTTTTTTTTTCAGTTTCTTTGTAAAGCCATTTTGGGTGAGCCTGATTTGGGGGGCGTCTGTCCTTAAATGGGATGTAATTATGGATCATCTTGGTAAGTGCATTTTGAAATATTTTCCACATCTGATCTACAGGTCTTTCACTTAATTTTGCTTCCAGATTATAAGGTGAAGCTCCTGACATAGTCCTATGAACTGAGCTTTACTGAAATCTGGTACTTTAGATACACAGGTATCTATTCTAAAAAACCTTTAACAGTTTCAATCTAAGTTCTGATCACTACTTCCAATAGTTTGACCAACTTCTATATCAGTTATTATGTTTTCGCGACTACTGGTCAATAGATCGAGTCAATTTCCATGTTTTGTGGGCTCTTCTACATGGTCAACTAAGTAAGTGTCACCGAGAAAATATATCAAGCGACTACCTATATGGCCACGTTCAAGGGTCATCCAATCAATGTCAGTAAAATTTAAACCACCATTTACCAATAAGTCCCTGTCACACAAACTAGACATTTCTTGAAACAACAGTTTGTTGTCTGCTAATGATAAGGTTTTTGGCCTATATATTACACCTACATTAATTTTAGATCCATTTGTTTGGTTTAATTGTACCCACAAACTTATCATATGCACCCTGTTTCACTTCCTCTAAAATACGTGTGTCTGAGGACAAAATGGATTACAATGGTAGAACATGCCAATAGGAAACCCTTTGCTAAATAACTAGGACGAATGCTATGAAAGTCAATAATTAATATATGAATTATTATAATGAAGACATATAAATGATAAGAATGCAGACACATATTAAATAAACAGTTAAACAATATCTTTTTATGAGAAATAAGAAATAGTAATGAGCTTATAGATAATGATAGATCAAAATAATTAAATTTATAATAATAAATAATGTGTTAAGGTGAATACAATTCAATGGCAGGTATAACGGCATTCAGCTTAGGTGTTTATCTAAAAGAATTACAAAACTTCGAACTGTGCTACATTGCACCACTTCTTCAGGTTTGCGAAATTGTTTCTCCATACATCCAAATTAAATCTACTTCCTGACAGTTTGAGACCATTATTTCTTCCCTGACTTGCATTCATTGTAAAAATTTCGTCACTATTCTTGTTATCAATTCTTTTTAGAGTCTTAAGACCTGTATCAAATCACCCCTGAGTCTTCGCTTTTTTTCAGGTAAAATATGTTTTAGTCGATTTTCGTATGATTTGTTTTTCAATGTCTATAATGAGATTCGGTCACCATAGTGTAACAGAAATTTCCAAATGTGGACGAACTAATGATTTATATAGCTTTTCCGTTTTTCCGTTTTCTAAGGGGAAAAGAGACAAATGTGAAGTAGTTTTAGAAGGATAATTTTGTTGAGTGTAGTTCAAAAGGCTAATAGGAGAGTTTTAGTTGAGAGAATTAGGAGAGGAACAGTGTGAGCTTAGCAAAGGTGGATCAGATTTTTGTGGTAAGGTATATAGGTGAGAAAGCTTTAACAGAGGTAAGAGTTTTTTGGGGCCTTTATAACAGGGTAGGCAGGAAAGCATCCTGGCAGTTTTTTCATTTGTATATGGAGTTAGGGAAAAGCTGTTAGGGCCAATCAAGAGTTTTTACGAGAGTAGTAGAGCCTGTGTTAGAATGGGAAATGGAGAGAGCCAGATGCTTGAATTCAAGGAGAGACTGTGTCAGGGATGTGTCATGTCGCCTTGGCTGGTCAGTATTTACATGGATAGGTGTGGTGCTATCAAAGATGATAAGGAATGAGACTGTGCAAGAACGCCGACCCGTTGGTATACTTCGGTATCGGTGGATAGATAACACAAAGAAAGAGATCCTGGAGGTGGCACAAGACATGAAGAAGTGCCAGAGAGGCACAGTAAAGGGTCGTCACTCGTCAAGTGATCCGACAACCACATGAGTGAGTGGTCAATGTCACTTTCAAGCATTTACATCCCCTTTTTTTTTAAGATGTGCCTACCACATGATAAACACAGAGAAATGTTATGTAAACATTGCGCGCAGGAATTTGGAATGAAATATAGATACAAATTGTTGATACTTTATTTCTAATCGTTGTATAACTTGGAGTAGTGGAATCAAAAACAAATAGTAGGATAACAATATAACGCAGCCATTCCAAAAGAAATGACAAAGCTGAATATAAAGAGATGTCAGTGTTATAACAAGTACCTTTGTCCATCCTTTCTTGTGTTAAGCATGAATTCTTGGTGTGAGAAGGAACATTTCAAATGAAGTTGTTTTACTGTGTTTGGTAACAGGTTGTGCATGGTGGGGTGGGATACGATGGGTAAGGTGTTGCTGTCCTGGGGTACGAGGTGGTGGGATACGATGGGTAAGATGGTGTTGTGGAGTGGTACGTGAGTGCGTATGAGGGGGTGGGGTACGATGGGTAAGGTGTTGCTGTCCTGGGGTACGAGGTGGTGGGATACGATGGGTAAGATGGTGTTGTGGAGTGGTACGTGGTTGGGTATGAGGGGGTGTGGTGCGATGGGTAAGATGGTGTTATGTAGGGATACGTGGTTGGGTATGAGGGAGTGGGATGGGTTGAGTAAGAAGGTGATTTGAGGGGGTGCGGTTCCTTTTTCTCGTACTTCACGTCGGCGTGGAGTCCGTCGCCGTTGTCAACATAAGTAAAGGTCTTTTGGCGTCCATCGGGGAGGTCGACGACGTATTCGCCTTCAGTGTTGTCGCCGTTGCGCTTTTCGCTCGCTTCGTAGTTGGTGCCACTGTCGTGGTCGTGCACGCTGTAGCTATACTCGTACTTGGGAGGAACCTGCAATTCGAGAGTAACTGCTATACCTCTTCGGTTACAGACGCATACTCGGGTAGGTGGCGAGGTTTATCGCACCTGCAAACCATCTTTTCTTCACCATCGTTACATTATCATATTTATCATTATTGCCTTTTATGATAACTAAATTCTCATATGAAGGATCATAACGTCAACCATTCTATAAGTTTATTATTTTTTCCAATTGACTAAATTTCTAATAATAATTTTCTTCATCTTAAAAGCTTAGTATATTTAAGAAGCCATATCTTTATGAAATGAATTATCAAGGTAATAGCTAATACTGCTATAATCACTTCACTGCAATCCATGACAACCTTATATGTATATACGTATATATATATATATATATATATATATAAATATATATATATATATATATATATATATATGTATATTTATATATATATATGCATATATATATATATATATATATATATATATATATATATATATAAATGCAAGAATGTTAGTAAAAATAAAAATAAATAGCAATAGTATAAAGATATAAGTTCATGGGGGCAATTTGACAGTGAGTTTTCTAGTGGTCAGATACGGTCAATGCAATTGTCTTACATGACCATTCCTCCTAAAGGATGATCCTCGTGATGAAGGTCAACCATTACTGAAAACTTACGTCAGAATAGGTGACAGGTGCTGGGTGGTATGGAGTAGGAGGTGGGTGGTAAAGTTGAGGATGAGTGTAGACAGCAGGGTTAACTGCAAGAACCACCGCGGCGGTGCAAGCAGCAACGGCAAATGCAATCTGAAATATCAAGAGAAAAAGTGTATCACTGCTATCACACGGATTACTCCGCCAACAACGACAACCAAATAAACACATGCAGTCGTGCTTCTAAGTTGCTTTAGTTGTACCTTGATGACCATGGCTGAAACCAGAGGTTCTTGTGACAAGCGTTGAATTGATGCTCGGGTTATATACTCGTTCAGTGTTAGCCGCCACTTTCTCTGGGTCGTCATCTGCACCAAAAATATTTTGTCCTTTCGTTTCACCCAAAGTTCCGCATTGTTGAACCCCATATTTTTCAAATATTTACTTCTTTATGTCCCATTTTGCAGTTTCGCTCTCTAATACTGCTTTTATTTGCTAAATTCTTAAGTTCCTAAACATACACCTTCAGAAAAAATTTGAAAACATGGATACGTACGTGATGGGTTAGTGACCCGATAAATGAGAATAATATTTTGTATTCTCTTTCACTATTATCATTAAGTGGATACAGTATTTCTACTTACATTGTCATCCATTTTCTTACCTAGTCCAAAAGAGTTCAAATGGTTGGGGTAAACAAAGAGTTAACCATTTCCTTTAACATTTTACATGGTATATGAACAATGTCTTTTTAAATTCATGGTTTGCTGACCCAAAATACATATTACATAATATGTTAAGTAATATACCACGAGGATTTCGTATAGGTAGAACTACGTTTTTGTATCTATAGATATATGTACGATTATATGTGCACACATATCCGTGTACGTGTGTCTGAAGACAAAGAATGAACATGCCAATAATAGATTCTTTGCTACATAACTAGATTGAAAGCAATGAAAAATACAAAAACAAATTAATTGATTATTAGATGAATAAGTAAAATGAATAGAGAAAGATATATGATAAGCAAACAGATAAATGATAATAAAAAACAGTAACACAATAATATTTTATAATAATAAATTGAAACAGATAAATAATAATAGATGAAACTAATTTGATATATTAAAGAAATGTGTTAGAATGAAATATAATTAGTGGCATGCATTACGACATCCAGCTTAGGTGTTTATCTAAATGAATCATAAAACTTCGAACTGTACTACATTGCACTGCCTCTTCAGGAAATTTACTCAATTCATTTACTACGCTGTTGGTGAATTTTTTTTCTACATACATTCAAATTATATCTACTTCCTGACAGTTTGAGACAATTACTTCTTCTCTGATTTGTATTCAGTGCAGATATTTCATCACATATGATGTTTTCAGTTCCTCTTAGAATCTTAAAGACCTGTATCAAATTACTCCTGAGTCTACGCTTTTTTAAAGAAAATATGTTTTAGTTTTGTCTCTCATCGTTCTATTTTTTTTCTAATCTTTCAATACCTTTAATAACATTCGGTCACCACTGGGAAACAGCATATTCCAATTATCGCCTTTTTTGTTTCATAAAGGAAAAGGGGACAAATGTGAGTGTAGTAGTTTCAGAGGGATAAGTTTGTTGGGTGTGGTTGGGAAGGTTAGTGGGAGGGTTTTGAGAGAATTAAGAGAGGACCAGGAGTAACTACTGAAGAACAGTAAAGGTTGGTTAAGGAAAGGTAGGGGTTGCGTGGATCAGATTTGTTGTGGTAAAACAGATATGTGAGAAAGTTTTAGCAAAAAGTAATGATGTCTTAAGGGCCTTTATGGCTTTGGAAAAGGGGTTGGGGAAAAGCTGTTAACGTCAGTCAAGAGTTTTTTACGAGAGTAGTGAGGCCTGTGGAGAGAGCGAGTGATTTGAATTAAATGTGGGACTGCGTAAGGGATGTCTCATGTCGCCGTGGATGAATAGGTGTGGTGCAGGATGTAAAGGAGAGGGTAATAGGGCAAGAGACTGGAGGACGTCCGGGACATGATACTCAATAGCTAAAAACTAGTTACACATTATACCTAAGAAAGGTACACAAAAATGGTAAACATCACAAAGAATACAATACAAGACACCATGGATACTACATAAGCAATACACAAATCCAGTTTAAGCAGACAAAGGATCCCTTGACCTGAGATTATAGTTAGGAGGGGTAGATATATAAGGCATAGTTTGTTCAGGGGGCCTTGGGGGAGGCCGGGTAAGTGCAGGGGTACGCACTCTTGTAACCTTAAACGTATCCAAGTGTAACACTTCGCTCAGTCCCTGCGAAGGATCAAAGACCCTAAACTTATTAGGATGTAACTGTTCAGTCACCAAAAAAGGGGTCTGCAAATCTACAGTTGAGCTTAGATTGGCGGTCAGGCATGCTCTCACATACATGATCACCAATGCTGATGTTAAATGCCTTAGCCCGCATATGCTGTTTTTTTTTTATCATCTTGGCTTTAGAGACATCAAGTTGATCTCTTACAGAACTATAAATGGAATTCAAAGTGTGACGGGTAGGATTATCAAGCACATCATAAGGAAGTCGTTTTTCCACTCTATAGATAATATAATGAGGCGTCTTGCCCGTAGAGACATTAATGGTGCTGTTAACACAAACACTGACATGGGGAAGCCAATCCTCCCAAAATTTATGAAGACTACTAGCAACGTGCCAGAGTACATCTAAAATCTTCCTATTCGTCCTCTCCAGAAGACCATTGAACGCAGAATGGTAAGCAGTCACGAATGTTTGCGTGATGCCCCATCGCTCATAAATGCTCGCTAAAACCTCATTCCTAAAGTCCGACCCATTGTCACAAAGGAGCACTGAAGGGGTAGTGTATGGACAAAAAACATGATCAACTAGACCATGGGCTACTACTGGAGCAACCTTGCTACGTAATGGAGCCAATATTATAAAACGACTAACGTGGTCCACACATAAGAGAACATACACAAAATCTTGAGTAATACGAGGCACTTGTAAAAAGGTCTACAGCCATGGTCTGAAAAGGGGAAGAAGGCGTAGGGTACTCTAATATGAGACCAGTGTCCGTAGAACCTTTGTTCTGGGCACAAGAGCCGCACTGGTCTACATGAGACGTAAAGTCTAGCCTATGTTTTTCCAGTAATACTTCTTAGTGCCAAAGACCCAGAGTTTTGTCACGACCTGGGTCACCAGTCAGAGGATCATCATGCGCAAGGGCTACAACAACAGGAACTGGGGAGTCAGGGATGACTAGTTGTGCCACATCCTGCTCAGACACTTCGCTATTACGAATGAAAACTGTGTCCTACAGGGAAAATTGGGACAGAAGAACAGGTAAATCTGATAAAGTGGTATCATCACAAGAATGTAGGATCTACATCAGTCTACTTGCTGCATAAATACAGCTCCAATATCTGTGCCAGAAGCATCTGTACATATAGAAAAGGGAAGGCTATAGTCTGGGAATGCCAACACAGGGGCTTCAGTAAGTGCAAGTTTTAAGGAATCAAAACTTTCCTGATGAACATCATGCCATTGGAAGGAAGTATCCTTCTTGAGGAGACGTGTTAGTGGGGAAGCAATTGAAGCAAAACTCATAATAGATCCACGATAGTATCCTGCCAGACCAAGGAAGGGACATACATGCTCAACTGACATAGATATAGGGAAGTCCCTAACCGCATTGACCTTATCATCAGTAGTGTGAATACCATGTTTTGTCAACATGACTCAGGAATTGGATGTTAGGCTTAAAAAAAAGAACACTTGGGCAAATTGAGTTTGAATCCAGCATCAGCATACCGTTGCAAGACCATGTGCAACTTAGTTAAGTGGCTCTCCACATCCTTGGAAACTAAGATTGAATCATCCAGGTAAACAAAAAGTTTGTTGCCTATTAGATCATAACAAATGGAGTTGATCAAGCACTGGTAAGTCAATGGAGCATTCCGCGACCCCATGGGACAACAAAGCCATTCATAATGTCCATTGGGAGTAGAGAAGGCCGTGACCTTATGAGACTTCTCCAGGGGTATCTGCCAAAATCCCGCTTTCAAGTCTAAGGTGGTCAACACTGTATTACCAGTGCCAATGGACTAAAAAAAGGTCACTTAGTACAAGCAATAGGTAATGGTCAATGATAGTGACCTTATTAACTCTCCTATAATCAATAACAGGACGAAAAGACCCATCCTTCTTAGGCACCACCCCGAGTGAGACTCTTGTACAATGTCTTCATGTAACATTTCGTCAACCAAGGACTGTGCAACAAGCTGAAGAGAGTGAGGCAACCTATATGAGGGAACGTAAACAGGACGAGCACCTGGTTGATGATTAATTCTATGAACCACACAATCTGTAAGTCCTAATGGATCACCTGGAAAAGCCAAACTCTGACGGTGGATCACTAATAGTTCAATGAGACGAGGCGTCTCATTAGGAAAATCAATCTCACCTACAAACGTTGCAAATTTGGAGGCCAAATAAGCTATGTCACTCACTTGTGAAGACTGTAGCACAGAAGGTGCAATGATAGGAGGTCAATCCTGGAAAGCATCAACGTCAACTACTTCAAAGAAGTCCAAGTGACTGCCAGGAGAGAGAATGATAGGAGCACCCATGACGTTAGTTGCCATAGCTCTGATAACATGATCCTCGCGAATAGTGGACAAAGTCCATTCAAAAGCAAGGCGAAGAACACGAACAGAGTCAGGCTGAGATAAAACGTCAGATCTAATTGGAGCACCTGAAATTCACACCGCAACTCGAACTGCACTTAAAGATCCAATACAATGCTGTCCTACAACAACAGCAACATAAAAAAAAATAGAAGAGGTAAAGCGAGCAGTTCCCTTCGAAGGCAACTCAACAACCTGGTCATGTACAGGAGGGGAGATACAAATGGAAATTGGCCTATCTGTTGCAGGGATAACAAAATTACAATAAGTCACAACACGACGACTAAGAGATATATCAATGCCATGTGCTGTAAGAGCATCGATACCCAAGAGGCAATCACACATAAGGGCAAGACAGCGACAGCAACATAAGTGACATGGAAAACTGTAGCATGTGACGAAAACCTTAAGGGAATGCGAACAGATCCAAGAATAGGCAAGGGGGCACCTTATACACAATGCAAACTACTACAAAAGGAAATAAAGGGAGATTATACAAATCCTGGAGCATAATAAACTTTTCTACTGACTGCATTCTGCACCAGTATCTATAGTGACTGAAAGAGGTGTATTCTCTGTAAGAAATTGGAAGGTGAGGAACTGACAAGACGCAGCAGCTACCAAGGGAATGATATTTGACCTCACAGTATTGGTCAAACCTTTGGGTTGTGAAACGGACGCTTGTGAAAATGGGAATGAGATTGTCTAGGGTGAGAAGATGTCTCAGCTCTAAGCTGCAAAATCTTGAAACACTGATCAGTCGAGTGTTTACAACGACCATGGATATGGCAGCAGCTAAGCTTATCCTGTGGCTCTACTCTAAAAAGGTCATGCGTTACATTAGAAGAAACATCCGACGCATTCCTACAAACAGGGGACAGTCTTGCCTTATATACATAACGCTTACGACTAAAACAAATATCACTCGAATGACCTGACTTGTTACAATAGGTACATGTGAGTACAGCAGGGGTAAATGTAGAGGAAGGTGACCTGCGAGTAGAAACTGAAGACTTTGGGGGTGGAGGAGGAGAACTATGAACATTGACTTGTTGCTGAGCACTGCTAATACACAAAGAACCAGAAGGTACTTTTCTTAGTTGATATGAAAATTTTGTTGCAAGAAACAGTAGAGTCTCATCTGTCTTATAGATGAGAGAAGAGCCAGCTCTCCTTTCAAAAAGGAGCTAAGGGTATGATATATAAAAGAAACTCCAAAATAAGGCGCAACCTATCCAAACAGATAGTGCCATGATCAACCCACTCTGAATGGGCAAGAGAATCTAAGGCTTCAACCACAACTTTGCTGGCCTGGGCCTGAGCACGTCTATAGTCAAAAGTGCCCAATTTAGACGTATGAGCATCAGCCAGATTAAAGCACCATTAAAACAATTAGCTACGAGGGTATCAGAAAAAAATCAAGGAAATTAGACCGAAAGATGTCGTAATTATACCCAATGAGTTGGGGTCGAGACACGAAGCAGGCAACATCTCAGACACCAGCTATCATCTTACAAAAGAAATTTTCTTCAACCCCGTAGAAACACTAGTATTGACAATACAATCTTCACACTGGCGAAGAAAATCAATGTCTTTGTAATGGGGATTATCACCAGAAAATTTAATAACAGAAGGATCCTGATGTAACAGCGTGAAAGTATAAGCCATTGTCTGAGGGGATGTTTGGGTGTTAATAAAGGAGGGCAGCTTATGTTTAGTAAGACATCGCCAAAACAAGATTTTAGAATTTTGGTACCACTGCGTAACATCATTAACAAGAAAAACAGAAAAATATATACATACATTAAATATTGCGACCGCTTTACAAAAACACATGCCCCTTTACGGGAAAGATGACTCCATCTAGGCTGACGGTCGTAAAACAATGTCCAATACACAGGAAATACCTAAAAAAGAGTAAACATTAACATCAGTTTCTTACAGACAACCAAAGAAAACGAGACCGTCAAGAAATGACTTCACGGAGGAAACAAACATGGCCGCCAAGACAACACGCCTGGCTAAGTATATGAAATTTATACAAGAAGGTATCACAAAATCTCAAAAGGAGATTACAGGAATGCTTACTATAAGAAAATATATGGAAATACACAATCCACAATATTGTTAAACAATTCAAAATAACCAGTCGGAGGCGACGTTTCGAAACCGGCAATCACGTAGGCCAATTCTTCATTCAATTTAGGCATGAACAATAATCCGTCCTCATCCAGTCTCCAAGTTAATCGCCATAAACACAGCAACCATAGGCAAGCGTTCCACCCATGCTGAAGACGATGACGATAAACAAAAGTTGAAACAAAGCCAGAACACGAAGAATCACGAGGCATTCGTCTCTCAAAAAAAGCACGTGGCGGACCTTGCCAATACACTGTTCCCTAGCACAATCATTTCCTAAAAGTTACTAAATCCTGTAACCCTAGAAACTAGAAAGGGAGAAAGAAAAAAAATACACCCGCAATAACTCCAGCTCCAAAGTTCACAACATTGCAAAGTTCAAAGTTGCGTTTGGAATACTTTCTAATGCACAAAACACAAAGTTTACACAATAGCAAATGTTTTTACGCCGCTGCCACCATATACATGAGGGTGGCTAATGAAACAAGATCGAATTGTATATATTAATTAGCACAACAGATAAGAACATGCGTACGCTTGGAAGGCGTGATACTAACTGAGCGCTTGGGGACGCCAACAACTTAGAGCTGGAAAACTCTCGAGCGAGCGAGCAGAACACTTGGTTCTTACAGCATATATATTGTATACAATGATAAATATACAATGTTTCAAGTACACCATTACACGCTTGTGGTAGGATCAAAGGTAAGGATTAAGAGAGTTAGTAACGATGTTTGAGGAGGTACGCGATAGGAGAAAATTGAAGGTAGATGTGGGTAAAAGCAAGGTAATGTAGTCTGGCAGCAGTGGGTGACAACATTGCAAAAATACCCCCCAAGCAGGTTATGGTTGATTTTGGTAGAAAACGTTTCATAGAATCAGAAACTGAATGATACCCAGCTGGCATCTTTGGTTATTTTGAGAAATTCAACATGGCGTCCAAGATGGCTGACGTGCAAATCCAAAGCTATAAACGTCTCTCATTTCTTTATTTTTTGGGGCCTATTTTATAATATGATACATCAATTCTAGGGTTCGAGGTCATGGAAGCCAATTTTAATAGAAAATGAAGTCTACACCTAAACAATTTCTGAAAACTTACGTCAGAATAGGTGACAGGTGCTGGGTGGTATGGAATAGGAGGTGGATGTTAAAGTTGAGGAGGAGTGTAGACAGGAGGATTAACTGCAAGAACCACCGCGGCAGTGCAAGCAACAACGGCAAATGCAATCTGAAATATCAAGAGAAAAAGTATCTCATTACTATCACACTAATAATGACAAACAAATAAACACATGGACTCGTGCCTCTCAATTGCTTTAGTTGCACCTTCAGGACCATGGCTGAAAGCAGAGGTTCTTGTGACAAGCGAGGCATAACGGCATTGAGCTTAGGTGTTTATTTAAATGAATTACAAAAATTCGAACTGTGCTACATTGCACCACTTCTTCAGGAAGTTTATTCCTTTCATTCACTACACTGTTTGCGCAATTGAGCAGTAGTCGTCACTCAGGTCAGGTCAACAGGTTAGCTGCTTTAGTTAGTGATATGGCGAGTGATTGTGTTACCGTGTTCAGCGCCGATGAGGTGTAATCTCTATTTAGTAAAATTGAAGCCTTGGAGGATGCTGTTAAGTACCTTAAAGAGGAGAACCGAGTTCTCCGCTCGAAGGCCCAAAATACGAACGACAAAATTAGCGATGAGCATGGATGGAATACGGTGAAAAATAAGATGCGGAATAGTGGAAAAAAGTCCTCACCAGCCCCTCTGAATTGCAAGAACTCGTCTCAAATACTAGCGAAACTGCAGGAAGAAGAAACTAATGAAATCCAAGAGAAGAAGGGAAGGGCAGACGCTGGATCCCTGCCCACAGGTAAGATTTTGGTTGTAGGAGCCAGTCAAGTGAGGTACTTAGACAGGGCTTTCTGCGATAAAGATAGGAAACATAGGACGCAGGTGTGTTTCCCCGGCGCGGGGATAGGAGATGTTAGAGATAGGATTGAAAAGTGTCTAGTAGGGGAAGGGTAAGGACCCAGTAGTTTGCTTAAGTGCCGGGGGAAATGATATAGGTAAGTTAGGGAGTAAGGAATTGTTTGCGGGGTTCCGGGATGCGCTAGACAAGATTAGAAAGAGGGGAGGTGTTCCTGTTGTATGTGGAATCCTTTCGAGGCGTAGAGTTGGAGACATGTAGCATTCCAGGGCTATTGCAATAAATTGCAGGCTGGCAAAACATTGTAAGGCCAATGAATGGGCATCTGTCGACAACTGGGACCGCTTTTATGGTAAGAATCACCTATACACAAGGGATGGGGTGCACTTGTCGCCCACAGGATTTCGGCTCCTTGCTGAATCCCTTGAGCGAGAAGTAGGCATTCTACAGGGTTTTTCGGGTAGATTACGTGGGAGTAGGGGAGGGGGAGGGAGTAACGGAATATAGTTTAGGCAATAGAAGCAACTTAGAGAGGGACTGTGAAAATAATCACCAAAGCAGGTGGAGGGAAGATAAGATTAAAGTTTACTATACAAATAGCTGGAGCATAATTAACAAAATTTATTTGTTGCGATGTAAAGTATACGTAGAGAATTTCGATATTATAGCTATTACTGAATCCTGGATCAACATGGCTGATAAACATTTCCTTCCGGAAATCGAAATAGAAAGATACAAGTTTTTCACAATGATAGCGTTGGCTGGAATGGGGGAGATGTAGCACTTTTCGTTAAAAATACATTCAATTGTATAATCAACAATTCGATTAAGGAAGAGGACTGTACGGAATCTATTTGGGTAGAGATTATAAGCAAGAATAAGAAAGTTATTATTGGCGTCTTGTATAGGCCTCCTAACCTCAGCATTGAGCAGACTGATCCCCTGATTCATGAAATTCACAGAGCGTCCCAGTACAAAAACGTTGTGATCATGGGAGATTTTAATTATAAAAACATTGATTGGGAAACTTTAATAGGAGATCATGAATCGAAGAAGTTCCTAGATGTGGTGCAGGATAATTTCCTAAAACAAGTGATTACCGATCCTGAGAGGGGACAAAATACCCTGGACTTAATTTTAACAAATAATGAGCACCAAATTAGCAGCGTAATAGTGGGAGATAGTCTAGGCTCTAGCGATCATCAAGAAATAAGATTTAATGTTATTTGGGAAAAATGAAAGAGTACGAATAACGTTCAAGTACCAGACTTCAGGAAAGCAAACTTTGACAATATAAAGACCTATTTGAAATTGAATACGAAATGTCATGCGGACGTTTTGAACATTGTCGGGTCTCGGTGCGGGGCTGGGGGTCACGTCAGGACTAAGAGTCGGGTCACGGATCAGGTCATTTGGGGGCGATGGCTCAACAGTCAGGTCAGCAATTTGGAAGAAATGTATAGCAATCTAACTGATCTAATTATTAATGAACAAAACACATTTATCCCCCAAAAGTCAATACGGAAAAATAGTAATACTCCCAAATGGATGACGGACAGATTGAAACATGAGATCATAATGAAAATAGGACTTTACGTATAAATAAAAAAACGGGGAATCACACCTTAGATCAAGATATAACGAAATGGTAAAGCTGGTTAAAAAAAATGCATGTACAGCGAAACGTAATTATGAAATCAAGGTTGCCAGTCAAGCAAAATCCAACCCAAAGGGTTTCTTTCACCTCTATAGAACAAAAAATAAAGAAAGAATAGGACCAATTAAAAACGATGAAAATGTCATGATAGAATCGGAGGAAAAAATGAGTGAGGAGTTTAACAATTATTTTCTATAGGTGTTTACTAATGAGAGGTTAGATAAAGTACCTGACTGCAATCCGATTTACAGAGGGGATGAAGAAAGTAGTCTATCTAATATCAGCATTAGTAAAGAAGAAGTAGTCAAGAAGATTGAATGACTTAAAGCTATAAAACCCCCGGGTCCAGACGAATTTTTTCCAAGAATGCTTAAGGAGTATAAATTTGAAATCTGCGACCAGTTAACTGAAATATTCAATAAATTGGTAGACACTGGTTTTGTGCCAACTGCTTGGAGCCAGTCAAACGTTGTTCCTGTTTTTAAGAAGGGAGATAGATCGTCTATATGCAACTACAGGCCAATCAGTTTGACATCAATTATAGGAAAAATGCTTCAATCAATAATAATAAATAGACTCGGAGAACACATCGAAGGGCATAATTTAATTCGTAATTCACAGCATGGTTTCTCCAAGGATAAGTCATGTGTGACTAATCTTCTATACTTTTATACTAAAGTATGTAAGGCGTCAGATAACAATTAAATTACGATGTTATTTACCTTGACTTTAGCAAAGCGTTCGACAAGGTGCCACACCAGAGACTACTAAATAAAATCAAAGCCCATGGCATAGGAGGAAAACTGTTAGAATGGATTAGAGCTTGGATTAGTAACAGAAAACAGCGGGTCACCATAAATGAGGTAAAATCTAGGTGGGGCAATGTTACTAGCGGGGTCCCCCAGGGCTCGGTTTTGGGTCCCTTGTTGTTCATTATGTACATAAACGACTTAGACGATGGGATAAATAGATGTTAGTAAGTTTGCGGACGACACTAAAATAGGATGCTTAATTAGGTCAGGAGACGACGCAGAGATTCTGCAGGACGATCTTAATAAATTGTTAACATGGTCGGTGAAATGGCAAATGAACTTCAATATCTCTAAGTGTAGCGTGCTAAACGTAGGGCTATACAACCCCGAAAATAGATACAGCTTAGATAACACGTTTTTAGAAAAATCTGAATCTCATTGCGAGAGGGACTTGGGAGTTTTGGTGAGTCCGGACCTTAAAACCAGGAAGCAGTGCATTAGCGCCAGAAATAAAGCTAACAGGAATTTAGGTTTCATTGCTAGGACAGTAACGAATAGAAGCACAGAGGTAATTATTAAACTCTATCTAGCGATAGTTAGACCCATCCTTGACTATGCGGTACAGTTTTGGTCTCAGTCCTACAGAATGAACATCAATTCACTAGAATCAGTGCAGAGAAGAATGACCAAAATGATACATGGACTCGGAAATTTGCCTTGTGAAGAGAGGCTTAGGCACCTAAACTTACACTCTCTGGAAAGACGCAGAGTGCGGGGTGATCTAATAGAAGTGTTCAAGTGGATCAAAGCCTATAACAAGGGTGATGCAAACAAGGTCATCATAATAAAACAACAGGGCAGGACTCACAGTAATGGGTATAAACTGGACAAATTTAGATTTAAGAAGGAAATAGGCAAGAATTGGTTTACTAATAGGGTGGTGGATGAATGGAATATACTTAGTAACCATGTAGTAAGCGCTGAAACTATCCGTTGTTTTAAAAAACGATTAGACGACTTTATGGATAGGGACGACAGGTGGTGATGGATACGGAGTTGCCTAGTGTAGGCCTTATGGTCTCTTGTAGTCTCCTTTATTCTTGTGTTCTTATGTTCTTTTGTTTCTCCAAACATCCAAATTAAATATACTTCCTGACAGTTTGAGACCATTATTTTTTCTCTGATTTGCATTCATTGTAAAAATCTCGTCACTTTTCATGTTATCAATTCTTTTTAGAATCTTAAGACCTGTATCAAGTCACCCTTGAGTCTACGCTTTTTTGTAGGGAAAATTTTTTTTAGTCGATTTTCGTATAATTTATTTTTCAATGTCTATAATGAGATTCGGTCACCATGGTGTAACAGAAAATCCCAAATGTGGACGAACTAATGATTTTTATAGCTTTCCCGTTTTTCCGTTTTATAAGGGAAAAAGGGACAAATGTGCAGTAGTTTCAGAAGGATAATATTTTTTTAGTGTAGTTCAAAAGGCTAATGGGAGAGTTTTAGTTGAGAGAATTAGGAGACGAACTGTGTGAGCTTAGCAAAGGTGGATCAGATTTTTGTGGTAAGGTATATAGGTGAGAAAGCTTTAACAGAGGTAAGAGTTTTTTGGGGCCTTTATGACAGGGTAGGCAGGAAAGCATCCTGGCAGTTTTTTCATTTGTATGTGAAGTTAGGGAAAAGCTGTTAGGGCCAATCAAGAGTTTTTACGAGAGTAGTAGAGCCTGTGTTAGAATGGGAAATGGAGAGAGCCAGATGCTTGAATTCAAGGAGAGACTGTGTCAGGGATGTGTCATGTCGCCTTGGCTGGTCAGTATTTACATGGATAGGTGTGGTGCTATCAAAGATGATAAGGAATGAGACTGTGCAAGAACGCCGACCCGTTGGTATACTTCGGTATCGGTGGATAGATAACACAAAGAAAGAGATCCTGGAGGTGGCACAAGACATGAAGAAGTGCCAGAGAGGCACAGTAAAGGGTCGTCACTCGTCAAGTGATCCGACAACCACATGAGTGAGTGGTCAATGTCACTTTCAAGCATTTACATCCCCTTTTTTTTTAAGATGTGCCTACCACATGATAAACACAGAGAAATGTTATGTAAACATTGCGCGCAGGAATTTGGAATGAAATATAGATACAAATTGTTGATACTTTATTTCTAATCGTTGTATAACTTGGAGTAGTCGAATCCAAAACAAATAGTAGGATAACAATATAACGCAGCCATTCCAAAAGAAATGACAAAGCTGAATATAAAGAGATGTCAGTGTTATAACAAGTACCTTTGTCCATCCTTTCTTGTGTTAAGCATGAATTCTTGGTGTGAGAAGGAACATTTCAAATGAAGTTGTTTTACTGTGTTTGGTAACAGGTTGTGCATGGTGGGGTGGGATACGATGGGTAAGGTGTTGCTGTCCTGGGGTACGAGGTGGTGGGATACGATGGGTAAGATGGTGTTGTGGAGTGGTACGTGAGTGTGTATGAGGGGGTGGGGTACGATGGGTAAGGTGTTGCTGTCCTGGGGTACGAGGTGGTGGGATACGATGGGTAAGATGGTGTTGTGGAGTGGTACGTGGTTGGGTATGAGGGGGTGGGGTGCGATGGGTAAGATGGTGTTATGTAGGGATACGTGGTTGGGTATGAGGGAGTGGGATGGGTTGAGTAAGAAGGTGATTTGAGGGGGTGCGGTTCCTTTTTCTCGTACTTCACGTCGGCCTGGAGTCCGTCGCCGTTGTCAACATAAGTAAAGGTCTTTTGGCGTCCATCGGGGAGGTCGACGACGTATTCGCCTTCAGTGCTGTCGCCGTTGCGCTTTTCGCTCGCTTCGTAGTTGGTGCCTCTGTCGTGGTCGTGCACGCTGTAGCTATACTCGTACTTGGGAGGAACCTGCAATTCGAGAGTAACTGCTATACCTCTTCGGTTACAGACGCATACTCGGGTAGGTGGCGAGGTTTATCGCACCTGCAAACCATCTTTTCTTCACCATCGTTACATTATCATATTTATCATTATTGCCTTTTATGATAACTAAATTCTCATATGAAGGATCATAACGTCAACCATTCTATAAGTTTAGTATTTTTTCCAATTGACTAGATTTCTAATAATCATTTTCTTCATCTTAAAAGCTTAGTATATTTAGGAAGCCTTATCTATATGAAATGAATTATCAAGGTAATAGCTAACACTGTTATAATCACTTCACTGCAATCCATGACAACCTTATATGTATATACGTATATATATATATATATATATATATATATATATATATATATGTATATATATATATATGTATATATATATATATGTATATATATATATATATATATATATATATATATATATATATATATATGCAAGAGTGTTAGTAAAAATAAAAATAAATAGCAATAGTATAAAGATATAAGTTCATGGGGGCTATTTGACAGTGAGTTTTCTAGTGGTGAGATACGGTCAATGCAATTGTCCTACATGACCATTCCTCCTAAAGGATGATCCTCGTGATGAAGGTCAACCATTACTGAAAACTTACGTCAGAATAGGTTGCAGGTGCTGGGTGGTATGGAGTAGGAGGTGGGTGGTAAAGTTGAGGATGAGTGTAGACAGGAGGGTTAACTGCAAGAACCACCGCGGCGGTGCAAGCAGCAACGGCAAATGCAATCTGAAATATCAAGAGAAAAAGTGTATCACTGCTATCACACGGATTACTACGCCAACAACGACAACCAAATAAACACATGAAGTCCTGCCTCTAAGTTGCTTTAGTTGTACCTTGAGGACCATGGCTGAAACCAGAGGTTCTTGTGACAAGCGTTGAATTGATGCTCGGGTTATATACTCGCACAGTGTTAGCCGCCACTTTCTCTGGGTCGTCATCTGCACCCAAAGTTCCGCATTGGTCAATCCCATATTTTTCAAATATTTACTTCTTTATATACCATTTTTAGAGTAATATTTCGTATTCTCTTTCACTATTACCATTCAGCGGATACAGTATTTCAACTCACTCTGTCACCCATTTTCTTAACTGGTCCAAAAGAGTTTAAGTAGTCGGGGTAAAGAAAGAGTTAACCATTTCCTTTAACATTTTATATGATATATCAACATACCAATAGTAGATTCTTTGCTACATAACTAGATTGAAAGCGATAAAAATACAAAAACAAATTAATTAATTCATAAGTAAATAATAAAATGAATAGATAAAGATCTATGATAAGCAAACAGATCAATGATAAACAATAAACAATAACACAATAACATTTTATAATAATAAATTGAAACAGATAAATAATGATAGATGAAAATAATTACGGCATTTCAGTTTAGGTGTTTATCTAAATGAATCTTAAAACTTCGAGCTGTACTACATTACACTGCCTCTTCAGGAAATTTACTCAATTCATTTACTACGCTGTTGGTAAAATTGTTTCTACATACATTCAAATTATATCTACTTCCTGACAGGTTGAGACAATTATTTCTTCTGATTTGTATTCAGTGCAGATATTTCATCACATATGATGTTTTCAGTTCCTCTTAGAATCTTAAAGACCTGTATCAAATTACTCCTGAGTCTACGCTTTTTTTAAAGAAAATATGTTTTAGTTGATTTTCCTATGATTGTGATATTTGGAATCAGTTTTATGTCTCGTCATTCTATTTTTTTTTTTTTTTTTTTTTTTTTTTAATCTTTCAATGCCTTTAATAAGATTCGGTCACCACAGAGAAACAGCATATTCCAATTATCACCTTTTCTGTTTCATAAGGGGAAAGGGGACAAATGTGAGTGTAGTAGTTTCAGAGGAATCAGTTTATTGGGTGTGGTTTGGAAGGTTAGTGGTAGGGTTTTGAAAGAATTAAGAGAGGACCAGGAGTAACTACTGAAGAACAGTAAAGGTTGGTTTAGGAAAGGTAGGGGTTGCGTGGATCAGATTTTTTGTGGTAAAATAGATATGTGAGAAAGTTTTAGCAAAAAGTAATGATATGTTAAGGGCCTTTATGGCTTTGGAAAAGGGGTTGGGGAATAGCTGTTAACGTCAGTCAAGAGTTTTTTACGAGAATAGTGGAGCCTGTGGAGAGAGCGAGTGATTTGAATTAAATGTGGGACTGTGTCAGGGATGTGTCATGCCGCCGTTGATGGTCATTATGTACATGGATAGGTGTGGTGCAGGATGTAAAGGGGAGGGTAATAGGGCAAGGGACTGAAAATGGTTAAAGAAAGTGGAGAAAAGTTGGAAGTGAGCCAGTTGTTGTATGCTGATGACACTGGGCTTGTATGAGGGTGGCCAATGAAACAAGATCAAATAGTATATATCAATTAGCACAGCAGATAAAAATGTGCGTATGCTTAGAAGGCGATATAGAAACAACTTTTGTGGACGCCAACCACTTAAAGCGGGAAAACACTCGAGCGAGCGAGCAGAACACTTGGTTCTTACAACCTATGTACAATATACAAAAATAAATATACAATGTTTCAAGTACAACATTGTATTGCTCGGTCACCATCACTTGGTAACCACACCGAGCAAACAAAATAAGAATAATTACCAAGCAAGACAAAAGCAAAATATACATAATAAATTCCACACTCGCAATAGGGCGACCACAAAATTGTGGAAAAGAATGATCAGAATAGCACACCCTAATACATAATTACATGACATAAGGACAAAACAAAGGAATACACAATGAAACTGTACACAAACGCTAGAAATACACAAAGGAACTGTACACAAACACTAGAAATACACAAAGGAACTGTACACAAACACTAGAAAAACACAAAGGAACTGGCGGCAGTTAAACACAAGAAAAAGACAGCAATTGCCGGACGTCCGCGACATAATACTCTATAGCTAAACATTATACCAAGAAAGGGACACAAAAGTGGTAAACATCACAAAGAATAATATACAAGACACCATGCATACATCATAAGCAATACACAAATCCAGTTTATGCAGACAAACAATTCCTTGACAGGAGATTATAATTAGAAGGGGGAGATACACAAGGCATAGTTTGTAGAGGGGGCCTTGGGGGAGGTGGGATAAATGCAGGGATAAGCACTCTTGTAACACTAAATGTATCCAAGTGTAAAACTTCGCTCAGTCCCTGCGAAGGATCAAAGACCCTGAACTATATTAGGATGCAACTGTTCAGTCACCAAAAAAGGGGTCTGCAAATCTACATTTGACTTTAGATTGGCGGTCAGGCATGCTTTTACATACATGATCACCAATGCTGATGTTAACAGCCATAGCCCGCAGATGCTGGTTTTTTATCATCTTGGCATTAGAGACCTCAAGTTGATCTCATGTAGAACAATAAATTGAATGCAAAGTTTGACATTGGAGTTGACTATAGTCTTCCATATTGTAGAGTGGACAAGTAGGACTATCAAGTACATCATAAGAGAGTCGTTTTTCCACTCCATATATAATATAATGAGGCGTCTTTCCCGTAGAGACATTAATGGTGCAGTTAATAAAAGCACAGACATGGGGAAGCCACTCCACCCAAGAATCATGATGGCTACTAGCAACGTGCTAGAGTACATGTAAGATCTTTCTAACCGTCCTCTCCAGAATACCATTGGACGCAGGATGGTAAGCCGTCACGATTGTTTGCGTGATGCCGTAACGTTCACAAATGTTCAGTAAAACCTCATTCCTAAATTCCAACCCAGCGTCACTAAGGAGCAGCGAAGGAGTAGTGTATGGAGAAAAACATGAGAAGCTAAAACATAAGCTACTACTGGAGTAGCCTTGCTACGTAAGGGAGCTAATGTTACAAAACGACTAAAGTGGTCCACACACACAAGGACCTACACAGAATCTTGAGTACTACGAGGCAGTTGTAAAAAGTCTATAGCCATAGTCTGAAAAGGGCGAGGAGTAGGGTACTCTAATATGGGAACATTGTGTGTAGTACCTATATTCTGGGCACAAGAGCCACACTGGGCTATATGAGAGGTAATGTCCAGTCGTATTTTTGACTAATAATACTTCTTAGTGCCATAGTCAGAGTTTTGTCATGACCTTGGGGACCAGCCTGAGGGGCATCATGAGCAAGGGACACAACAACAGTAACTAGGGACTCAGAGATCACTAGCTATACCACATACTGCTCAAACACTTCCACATCACGAATGAGAACCATGTTCTGCAAAGTAAATTGGGACAGGGGAACAGGTGAATCTGGTAAGGTGGTATCATCACCAGAACATAGTACCTACATCCGTCTACTTGCTGCATAAGCACAGCTCCAATACCTGTACCAGAAGCATCTATACAATTAGTAAAGGGAAGGCTATAGTCTGGGAATGCCAACACAGGGGCTTCAGTAAGTGCAAGTTTCAAGGAATCAAAACTTTCCTGGTGAACATCACGCCATTGGAAGGAAATATCCCTCTTGAGGAGACGTTTTAGTGGGGAAGCAATTGAAGCAAAATTCCTAATAGATCCACGATAGTCTCATGCCAGAACAAGTAAGGGACGTACATGCTCAACTGACCTAGATATAGGGAAGTCCCTAACCGCATTGACCTTATCATCAGTAGTGTGAATACCATGTTTATTAATAACATGACCTAGGAATTGGATGCTAGACTTAAGAATACAACACTTGGGCAAATTGAGTTTGAAGCCAACATCACCAAACCGTTGCAAGACCATGGGCAACTTAGTTAAGTGCCTCTCCACATCCTTGGAAACTAAGATTAAATCATCCAGGTAAACAAAAAGCTCGTTGCCTATTAGAACATAAAAATGGAGTTTATCAAGAGCTGGCAAGTCAATGGAGTATTCCGCAACACCATGGGACAACGAAGAAATTCATTATGCCCATTGGGAGTAGAGAAGGCCGTGACCTTATGAGACTTCTCCAGGGGAATCTGCCAAAATCCCCCTTTCAAGTCTAAGGTGGTCAACACTGTATTATCAGTGCCAATAGACTAAAGAAGGTCACATAGTACAAGCAATGGTTAATGGTCACTGATAGTGACCTCGTTCACTCGCGTATAATCAATAACAGCACGAAAAGACCCATCCTTCTTAGGCACCACTCCGAGTGAGACTCTTATACAATGCCTTCACGTAACATGTCGTCGACCAAGAACTGTGCAACAAGCCGACGAGAGTGAGGCAACCTATATGAGGGAACATAAACAGGACAAGCACCTAATTGAAGATCAATTCTATGAACCACACGATCTGTAAGTCCTTATGGATCACCTGGCAAAGCAAAAGCCTGACGGTGAGTCACTAATAGTTCAATGAGACGAGGCGTCTCATTTGGAATATCAATCTCACCTACAAACGTTGCAAATTTTGAAGCCAAGTGAGCTGTGTCACTCACTTGTGGAGACTGTAGCACAGAAGCTGCAATGATAGGAGGTGTATCCTGGAAAGGATCAACGTCAACTATTTCAAAGGAGCCTAAGTGACTGCCAGGAGAGCGAGTGATAGGAGCACCCATGACGTTGGATACCATAGCTGTGGTAACATGATCCTCGCTAATAGTGGACAGAGTCACTTCCAAAGTAAGGCGATGAACACGAACACAGTCAGGCTAAGATAAAACGTCAGATCTAATTGGAGCACCTGAAATGCGCACCGGAACTCGAACTGCATTTAAAGGTCCAATAAAATGTTCTCCTACTACAACAGCAGCACAAAAAAATAGAAGTAAATCGAGGAGGTCCCTTCGAAGGCAACTCAACAACCTGGTCATGTACAGGAGGGGAGATACAAATGGAAACTGGCCTATCTGTTGCAGGGATAACAAAATTACAATAAGTCACTACACGACGACCAGGAGATATATCAATGTCATGTGCTGTAAGAGCATCGATACCCAAGAAGCAATCACACATAAGGGCAAGACCAGAGACAACAACATAAGTGACATGGAAAACTGTAGCATGTGACGAAAACCAGGAAATGCAAACAGGTCCAAGAAGAGGCAAGGGGGCACCTTGTACATAATCCAAACTATTACAAAAGGAAATAAAGGGAGATTATACATATCCCGGAGCATAATATGCTTTTCTACTTATGAGACTGCATTCTACACCAGTATCTATAGTGACTGAAAGAGGTGTATTCTCTGTAAGAAATTGGAAGGTGAGGAACTGACAAGACGCAGCAGCTACCAAGGGAATGATCTGTGACCTCACAGTATTGGTCAAACCTTTGGGGTTGTGAAACGATCGCTTGTGAAAATGGGACGGAGATTGTCTAGGCTGAGAAGATGTCTCAGCTCGAAGCTGCAAAATCTTGAAACACAGATCAGTCGAGTGTTTACAACGACAATGGATATGACAGCAGCTAAGCTTATCCTATGGCTCTACTCTAGAGAGGTCATGCGTCACATTAGAGGAAACATCCGATACATTCCTACAGACAGGGGACTGTCTTGCCTTATGTACATAACGCTTGTTACAATAGGTACATGTGAGTACAGCAGGGGTAAAAGTAGAGGAATGGGACCTGCGAGTAGAAACTGAAGACTTTGGGGGTAGAGTAGGAGAGTTATGAACATTGACTTGTTGCTGAGTACTGCTCATACACAAAGAACCAGAAGGCACTTTCCTAAGTTTATATGAAAGCTTTGTTGCAAAAACAGTAGTCTCATCTGTCTTATAGATGAGAGAAGAGCCAGCTCTCCTTTCAAAAGGAGCTAAGTGTATGATGTATAAAAGAAACTCCAAAATAAGGCGCAACCTATCCAAACAGATAGTGCCATGATCAACCAACTCTGAATGGGCAAGCGAATCTAAGGCTTCAACCACAACTTTGCTGGCCTGGGCCTGAGCACGTCTGTACTCGAAAGTGCCCACTTTGGATGTAAGAACATCAGCCTGATTAAAGCATCATTAAAAACAATTAGCTACGGGGGTACAGAAAAAAAAATTAAGGAAATTAGACCGAAAGAGGTCGTAATTATACCCAATGACATAGGGTCGAGACAACGAAGCAGGCAACATCTCAGAAACCAGAGAATTAGGCACAAGCTGTGATCTTACAAAAGAATTTTTTTTCGACCACTTTTCAGACCATTGCTGTAGTTTATCAAAATGTTCTTGCATATCTATTTGATTTAAGTGATTATTTGCCATTCCCCACAGATTTATATCATCAGCAAATTTAGAGTCAATAGATTTCAGTCCATGGCTTATAGCATTTATATATACTATGAATAGAAGAGGCCCAAGAACGGTATCCTGAGGAACTCCACTCGTAACATTTTCCCATCTAGAAGTTTTACCATTTAGAATAACTGCTTTTTACCGTTCAACCAATTACTAGTCCAACTTATTGTATTGATACATAACTTTCATAGTCATTAGGTGCACCCGAGCACTTGTATTTGTTATAAGCCTGTCTCTTTTTAGCAATATTTTTTTTCAGTTTCTTTGTAAAGCCATTTTGGGTGAGCCTGATTTGGGGGGCGTCTGTCCTTAAATGGGATGTAATTATGGATCATCTTAGTAGATATAATGGTCTCAAACTGTCAGGAAGTAGATTTAATTTGGATGTATGGAGAAACAATTGCGCAAACAGTGTAGTGAATGAAAGGAATAAACTTCCTGAAGAAGTGGTGCAATGTAGCACAGTTCGAATTTTTGTAATTCATTTAGATAAACACCTAAGCTCAATGCCGTTATGCCTGCCATTGAATTGACTTTACCTTAACACATTATTTATTATTATACATTTAATTATTTTGATCTATCATTATCTATATGCTCATTTCTATTTCTTATTTCTCATAAAACGTTATTGTGTAACTGTTTATTTAATATTTTTCTGCATTCTTATCATTTATCTGTATTCATTATAATTATTCATATATTAATTAATTGATTTTCATAGCATTCGTCCTAGTTATGTAGCAAAGGGTTTCCTATTGGCATGTTCTACCATTGTAATCCATTTTGTCCTCAGACACACGTATTTTAGAGGAAGTGAAACAGGGTGCATATGATAAGTTTGTGGGTACAATTAAACCAAACAAATGGATCTAAAATTAATGTAGGTGTAATATATAGGCCAAAAACCTTATCATTAGCAGACAACAAACTGTTGTTTCAAGAAATGTCTAGTTTGTGTGACAGGGACTTATTGGTAAATGGTGATTTAAATTTTACTGAAATTGATTGGATGACCCTTGAACGTGGCCATATAGTTAGTCGCTTGATATATTTTCTCGGTGACACTTACTTAGTTGACCATGTAGAAGAGCCCACAAAACATGGAAATTGACTCGATCTATTGACCAGTAGTCGCGAAAACATAATAACTGATATAGAAGTTGGTCAAACTATTGGAAGTAGTGATCAGAACTTAGATTGAAACTGTTAAAGGTTTTTTAGAATAGATACCTGTGTATCTAAAGTACCAGATTTCAGTAAAGCTCAGTTTATAGGACTATGTCAGGAGCTTCACCTTATAATCTAGGAAGTAAAAATAAATGAAAGACCTGTAGATCAGATGTGGGATATATTTCAAAATTTACTTACCCTGACTTGCATTCATTGTAAAAATTTCGTCACTATTCTTGTTATCAATTCTTTTTAGAGTCTTAAGACCTGTATCAAATCACCCCTGAGTCTTCGCTTTTTTTTTAGGTAAAATATGTTTTAGTCGATTTTCGTATGATTTATTTTTCAATGTCTATAATGAGATTCGGTCACCATAGTGTAACAGAAATTTCCAAATGTGGACGAACTAATGATTTATATAGCTTTTCCGTTTTTCCGTTTTCTAAGGGGAAAAGAGACAAATGTGAAGTAGTTTTAGAAAGATAATTTTGTTGAGTGTAGTTCAAAAGGCTAATAGGAGAGTTTTAGTTGAGAGAATTAGGAGAGGAACAGTGTGAGCTTAGCAAAGGTGGATCAGATTTTTGTGGTAAGGTATATAGGTGAGAAAGCTTTAACAGAGGTAAGAGTTTTTTGGGGCCTTTATGACAGGGTAGGCAGGAAAGCATCCTGGCAGTTTTTTCATTTGTATATGGAGTTAGGGAAAAGCTGTTAGGGCCAATCAAGAGTTTTTACGAGAGTAGTAGAGCCTGTGTTAGAATGGGAAATGGAGAGAGCCAGATGCTTGAATTCAAGGAGAGACTGTGTCAGGGATGTGTCATGTCGCCTTGGCTGGTCAGTATTTACATGGATAGGTGTGGTGCTATCAAAGATGATAAGGAATGAGACTGTGCAAGAACGCCGACCCGTTGGTATATTTCGATATCGGTGGATAGATAACACAAAGAAAGAGATCCTGGAGGTGGCACAAGACATGAAGAAGTGCCAGAGAGGCACAGTAAAGGGTCGTCACTCGTCAAGTGATCCGACAACCACATGAGTGAGTGATCAATGCCACTTTCAAGCATTTACATCCCCTTTTTTTTAAGATGTGCCTACCACACAGAGAAATGTTATGTAAACATTGCGCGCAGGAATTTGGAATGAAATATAGATACAAATTGTTGATACTTTATTTCTAATCGTTGTATAACTTGGAGTAGTCGAATCCAAAACAAATAGTAGGATAACAATATAACGCAGCCATTCCAAAAGAAATGACAAAGCTAAATATACAGAGATGTCAGTGTTATAACAAGTACCTTTGTCCATCCTTTCTTGTGTTAAGCATGAATTCTTGGTGTGAGAAGGAACATTTCAAATGAAGTTGTTTTACTGTGTTTGGTAACAGGTTGTGCATGGTGGGGTGGGATACGATGGGTAAGGTGTTGCTGTCCTGGGGTACGAGGTGGTGGGATACGATGGGTAAGATGGTGTTGTGGAGTGGTACGTGAGTGCGTATGAGGGGGTGGGGTACGATGGGTAAGGTGTTGCTGTCCTGGGATACGAGGTGGTGGGATACGATGGGTAAGATGGTGTTGTGGAGTGGTACGTGGTTGGGTATGAGGGGGTGGGGTGCGATGGGTAAGATGGTGTTATGTAGGGATACGTGGTTGGGTATGAGGGAGTGGGATGGGTTGAGTAAGAAGGTGATTTGAGGGGGTGCGGTTCCTTTTTCTCGTACTTCACGTCGGCCTGGAGTCCGTCGCCGTTGTCAACATAAGTAAAGGTCTTTTGGCGTCCATCGGGGAGGTCGACGACGTATTCGCCTTCAGTGTTGTCGCCGTTGCGCTTTTCGCTCGCTTCGTAGTTGGTGCCACTGTCGTGGTCGTGCACGCTGTAGCTATACTCGTACTTGGGAGGAACCTGCAATTCGAGAGTAACTGCTATACCTCTTCGGTTACAGACGCATACTCGGGTAGGTGGCGAGGTTTATCGCACCTGCAAACCATCTTTTCTTCACCATCGTTACATTATCATATTTATCATTATTGCCTTTTATGATAACTAAATTCTCATATGAAGGATCATAACGTCAACCATTCTATAAGTTTAGTATTTTTTCCAATTGACTAGATTTCTAATAATCATTTTCTTCATCTTAAAAGCTTAGTATATTTAGGAAGCCTTATCTTTATGAAATGAATTATCAAGGTAATAGCTAATACTGCTATAATCACTTCACTGCAATCCATGACAACCTTATATGTATATACGTATATATATATATATATATATATATATATATATATGTATATATATATGTATATATATATATATATATATATATGTATATATATATATATATATATATATATAAATACAAGAGTGTTAGTAAAAATAAAAATAAATAGCAAGAGTATAAAGATATAAGTTCATGGGGGCTATTTGACAGTGAGTTTTCTAGTGGTGAGATACGGTCAATGCAATTGTCTTACATGACCATTCCTCCTAAAGGATGATCCTCGTGATGAAGGTCAACCATTACTGAAAACTTACGTCAGAATAGGTTGCAGGTGCTGGGTGGTATGGAGTAGGAGGTGGGTGGTAAAGTTGAGGATGAGTGTAGACAGCAGGGTTAACTGCAAGAACCACCGCGGCGGTGCAAGCAGCAACGGCAAATGCAATCTGAAATATCAAGAGAAAAAGTCTATCACTGCTATCACACGGATTACTACGCCAACAACGACAACCAAATAAACACATGAAGTCCTGCTTCTAAGTTGCTTTAGTTGTACCTTGAGGACCATGGCTGAAACCAGAAGTTCTTGTGACAAACGTTGAATTGATGCTCGGGTTATATACTCGCACAGTGTTAGCCGCCACTTTCTCTGGGTCGTCATCTGCACCAAAAAGATTTTGTCCTTTCGTTTCACCTAAAGTTCCGCATTGTTGAACCCCATATTTTTCAAATATTTACTTCTTTATGTCCCATTTTGCAGTTTCGCTCTCTAATACTGCTTTTATTTGCTAAATTCTTAAGTTCCTAAACATACACCTTCAGAAAATTTTTGAAAACATGGATACGTAAGTGATGGGTTAGTGACCCGATAAATGAGAGTATTATTTCGTATTCTCTTTCACTATTATCATTAAGTGGATACAGTATTTCTACTTACATTGTCATCCATTTTCTTACCTAGTCCAAAAGAGTTCAAATGGTTGGGGTAAACAAAGAGTTAACCATTTCCTTTAACATTTTACATGGTATATGAACAATTTCTTTTTAAATTCATGGTTTGCTGACCCAAAATAGATATTACATAATATGTTAAGTAATATACCACGAGGTTTTCGTGTAGGTAGAACTACGTTTTTGTATCTATAGATATATGTACGAGTATATATGCACACATATCCGTGTACGTGTGTCTGAAGACAAAGAATGAACATGCCAATAGTAGATTCTTTGCTACATAACTAGATTGAAAGCGATGAAAAATACAAAAACAAATTAATTGATTAATAGATGAATAAGTAAAATGAATAGACAAAGACATATGATAAGCAAACAGATAAATGATAATAAATAAACAGTAATACAATAACATTTTATAATGATAAATTGAAACAGATAAATAATGATAGATGAAAATAATTTAATATATTAAAGAAATGTGTTACAATGAAATATAATTAATGGCATGCATTACGGCATCCAGCTTAGGTGTTTATCTAAATGAATCATAAAACTTCGAGCTGTACTACATTGCACTGCCTCTTCAGGAAATTTACTCAATTCATTTACTACGCTGTTGGTGAAATTTTTTCTACATACATTCAAATTATATGTACTTCCTGACAGTTTGAGACAATTATTTCTTCTCTGATTTGTATTCAGTGCAGATATTTCATCACATATGATGTTTTCAGTTCCTCTTAGAATCTTAAAGACCTGTATCAAATTACTTCTGAGTCTACGCTTTTTTAAAGAAAATATATTTTAGTTCATTTTCCTATGATTTGTGATATTTGGAATCAGTTTGTCTCTCATCGTTCTATTTTTTTTTTTTTTTTTTTTTTTTTTATCTTTCAATACCTTTAATAAGATTCGGTCACCACAGGGAAACAGCATATTCCAATTATCACCTTTTCTGTTTCATAAAGGAAAAGGGGACATATGTGAGTGTAATAGTTTCAGAGGGATCAGTTTGTTGGGTGTGGTTGGGAAGGTTAGTGGGAGGGTTTTGAGAGAATTAAGAGAGGACCAGGAGTAACTACTGAAGAACAGTAAAGGTTGGTTTAGGAAAGGTAGGGGTTGCGTGGATCAGATTTTTTGTGGTAAAACAGATATGTGAGAAAGTTTGAGCAAAAAGTAATGATGTCTTAAGGGCCTTTATGGCTTTGGAAAAGGGGTTGGGGAAAAGCTGTTAACGTCAGTCAAGAGTTTTTTACGAGAGTAGTGGGGCCTGTGGAGAGAGCGAGTGATTTGAATTAAATGTGGGACTGCGTAAGGGATGTCTCATGTCGCCGTGGATGAATAGGTGTGGTGCAGGATGTAAAGGGGAGGGTAATAGGGCAAGAGACTGGAGGACGTCCGGGACATGATACTCAATAGCTAAAAACTAGTTACACATTATACCTAAGAAAGGTACACAAAAATGGTAAACATCACAAAGAATACAATACAAGACACCATGGATACTACATAAGCAATACACAAATCCAGTTTAAGCAGACAAAGGATCCCTTGACCTGAGATTATAGTTAGGAGGGGTAGATATATAAGGCATAGTTTGTTCAGGGGGCCTTGGGGGAGGCCGGGTAAGTGCAGGGGTACGCACTCTTGTAACCTTAAACGTATCCAAGTGTAACACTTCGCTCAGTCCCTGCGAAGGATCAAAGACCCTAAACTTATTAGGATGTAACTGTTCAGTCACCAAAAAAGGGGTCTGCAAATCTACAGTTGAGCTTAGATTGGCGGTCAGGCATGCTTTTACATACATGATCACCAATGCTGATGTTAAATGCCTTAGCCCGCAGATGCTGTTTTTTTTTTTTGTTTTTTTTTATCATCTTGGCTTTAGAGACATCAAGTTGATCTCTTACAGAACTATAAATGGAATTCAAAGTGTGACGGGTAGGATTATCAAGCACATCATAAGGAAGTCGTTTTTCCACTCTATAGATAATATAATGAGGCGTCTTGCCCGTAGAGACATTAATGGTGCTGTTAACACAAACACTGACATGGGGAAGCCAATCCTCCCAAGATTCAACGTGCCAGAGTACATCTAAAATCTTCCTATTCGTCCTCTCCAGAAAACCATTGAACGCAGGATGGTAAGCAGTCACGAATGTTTGCGTGATGCCCCATCGCTCATAAATGCTCGCTAAAACCTCATTCCTAAAGTCTGACCCATTGTCACAAAGGAGCACTGAAGGGGTAGTGTATGGACAAAAAACATGATCAACTAGACCATGGGCTACTACTGGAGCAGACTTGCTACGTAATGGAGCCAATATTATAAAACGACTAACGTGGTCCACACATACGAGAACATACACATAATCTTGAGTACTACGAGGCACTTGTAAAAAGGTCTATAGCCATGGTCTGAAAAGGGGAAGAAGGCGTAGGGTACTCTAATATGAGAGCAGTGTCCGTAGAACCTTTGTTCTGGGCACAAGAGCTGCACTGGGCTACATGAGAAGTAATGTCTAGTCTATGTTTTGCCAGTAATACTTCTTAGTGCCAAAGACCCAGAGTTTTGTCACGACCTGGGTGACCAGTCAGAGGAGCATCATGCGCAAGGGATACAACAACAGGAACTACGGAGTCAGGGATGACTAGTTGTGCCACATCCTGCTCAGACACTTCCACATTACGAATGAAAACCGTGTCCTACAGGGAAAATTGGGACAGGGGAACAGGTAAATCTGGTAAAGTGGTATCATCACAAGAATGTAGGATCTACATCAGTCTACTTGCTGCATAAGTACAGTTCCAATACCTTCACCAGAAGCATGTGTACAAATAGTAAAGGGAAGGCTGTAGTCTGGGAATACTAACGTAGGGGCTTCAGTAAGCGTAAGTTTTAAGGAATCAAAACTTTCCTGATGAACGTCACGCCAATGGAAGGAAGTATCCTTCTTGAGGAGACGTGTTAGAGGGGAAGCAATTGAAGCAAAGTTTCTAATAAATGCACGATAGTACCCTGCCAGACCAAGGAAGGCACGTACATGCTCAACTAACCTAGATTTTGGGAAGTCCCTGACCGCTTTGTCATTATCATCAGTAGTGTGAATACCATGTTTGTCAACAACGTGACCTAGGAATTAGATGTTAGACTTAAAAAAAGAACACTTGGGCAAATTGAGTTTGAATCCAGCATCAGCATACCGTTGCAAGACCATGTGCAACTTAGTTAAGTGGCTCTCCACATCCTTGGAAACTAAAATTAAATCATCCAGGTAAACAAAAAGGTCGTTGCCTATTAGACCATAACAAATGGAGTTCATCAAGCACTGGTAAGTCAATGGAGCATTCCGCAACCCCATGGGGCAACGAAGCCATTCATAATGTCCATTGGGAGTAGAGAAGGCCGTGACCTTACGAGACTTCTCCAGGGGTATCTGCCAAAATCCCGCTTTCAAGTATAAGGTGGTGAACACTGTATTATCAGTGTCAATGGACTGAAGAAGGTCACTTAGTACAAGCAATGGTTAATGGTTACTGATAGTGACCTCGTTAACTCGCCTATAATCAATAACAGGACGAAAAGACCCATCCTTCTTGGGCACCACCCCGAGTGAGACTCTTGTACAATGTCTTCACGTAACATGTCGTCAACCAAGGACTGTGCAACAAGCTGACGAGAGTGAGGCAACCCATATGAGGGAACCTAAACAGGGTGAGCACCTGGCTGAAGATCAATTCTATGAACCACACAATCTGTAAGTTCTAATGGATCACCTGGCAAAGCCAAACCCTGACGGTGGATCACTAATAGTTCAATGAGACGAGGCGTCTCATTAGGAAAGTCGATCTCACCTGCAAACGTTGCAAATTTGGAGGCCAAGTGAGCTATGTCACTCACTTGTGGAGACTGTAGCACAGAAGCTGCAATGATAGAAGGTGAATCCTGGAAGGCATCAACGTCAACTACTTCAAAGAAGTCCAAGTGACTGCCAGGAGAGAGAATGATAGGAGCACCCATGACGTTAGTTACCATAGCTGTGGTAACATGATCCTCGCGAGTAGTGGACAGAGTCACTTCCAAAGCAAGGCGATGAACACGAACACAGTCAGGCTGAGATAAAACGTCAGATCTAATTGGAGCACCTGAAATACGCACCGGAACTCGAACTGCACTTAAAGATCCAATACAATGCTCTCCTACAACAACAGCAGCACAAAAAAAAATGAAGAGGTAAAGCGAGCAGGTCCCTTCGAAGGCAACTCAACAACCTGGTCATGTACAGGAGGTGAGATGCAAATGGAAACTGGCCTATCTGTTGCAGGGATAACAAAATTACAATAAGTCACTACACGACGACTAGGAGATATTAATTTCATGTGCTGTAAGAGCATCGATACCCAAGAGGCAATCACACATAAGGGCAAGACCAGAGACAACAATAAAAGTGACATGGAAAACTGTAGCATATGACGAAAACCTTAAGGGAATGCGAACAGATCCAAGAATAGGCAAGGGGCACCTTATACACAATGCAAATTATTACAAAAGGAAATACAATCTTCACACTGGCAAAGAAAATCAATGGCTTTATAATGGTGATTATCACCGGAAAATTTGATAAAAGAAGGATCCTGGTGTAACAGTGTGAAAGTATAAGCCATTGTCTGAGGTGATGTTTGGGTATTAATAAAGGAGGGCAGCTTATGTTGTAGACATCGCCAAAACAAGATTTTAGAATTTTGGTACCACTGCGTAACAACATTAACGAGAAAAACAGAAAAATATATACATACATTAAATATTGCAACCACTTTACAAAAACACATGCCCCTTTACGGGAAAGATGATTCCATCTAGGCTGACGGTCGTAAAACAATGTCCAATACACAGGAAATACCTGAAAAAGGGTAAACAATAACAACAATTTCTTACAGACAACCAAAGAAAACCGTCAAGAAATGACCTCACGGAGGAAACAAACATGGACGCCAAGACAACACGCCTGGCTAGGTATATGAAATTTATACAAAAAGGTATCACAAAATCTCAAAAAGAGATTACAGGAATGCTTACTACAAGAAAATATATGGAAATACACAATCCACAATATTGTTAAACAATTCAAAATAACCAGTCGGAGGCGACGTATCGAAACCGGCAATCACGCAGGCCAATTCTTCATTCAATCTAGGCATGAACAATAATCCGTCCTCATCCAGTCTCCAAGTTAATCGCCATAAACACAGCAACCATAGGCAAGCGTTCCACCCATGCTGAAGACGATGACGATAAACAAAAGTTGAAACAAAGCCAGAACACGAAGAATCACGAGGCATTCGTCTCTCAAAAAGCACGTGGCGGACCTTGCCAATACACTGTCCCCTAGCACAATCATTTCCTAAAAGTTACTAAATCCTGTAACCCTAGAAACTAGAAAGGGAGAAAGAAAAAAAATACACCCGCAATAGCTCCGGCTCCAAAGTTCACAACATTGCAAAGTTCAAAGTTGCGTTTGGAATACTTTCTAATGTACAAAACACAAAGTTTACACAATAGCATATGTTTTTACGCCGCTGCCAACATATGTATGAGGGTGGCTAATGAAAATTAGATCGAATTGTATATATCAATTAGCACAACAGACAAAAACGTGCGCACGCTTGGAAGGCGTGATAGAAACAGCGCTTGGGGACACAACAACTTAAAGCGGGAAAACTCTCGAGCGAGCGAGCAGAACACTTAGTTTTTACAACACATGCACAGTAAACAATAATAAATATACAATGTTTCAAGTATACCATTATATTACTCGGCCACCACCACTCGGTGACCGCACCGAGCAAACAAGATGAAAATAATTACCAAGCAAGGCAAAAGCAAAATGTACATAATAATTTCCACACACGCAACAGGGCGACCACAAAATTGTGGAAAAGAATTATCAAAATAGCACACCCTAATGCATTAACACACATAATTACATGACATAAAAAATATATAGGAATAACAAAGGAACTGTACACAAAAACTAGAAATACACAAAGGAACTGTACACAAACACTAACCATGCACAAAGGAACTGTGCACAAACACTAGAAATACACAATGGAACTGGCTCCGGTTAAATACAAGAAAAACACACCAATTGCCGGATGTCCGGGACAGGATACTTAATAGCTAAACAATAGTTACACATTATACCTAAGAAAGGGACACAAAAATGGTAAACATCACAAAGAATCCCTTGACTGGAGATTATAATCATGAGGGGTAGATACACAAGGCATAGTTTTTACAGGGGGCCTAGGGGGAGGCCGGGTAAATACAGGGATAGGCACTCTTGTAACCTTAATCTCATCGAAGTGTAACATTTTGCTCAGTCCCTGCGAAGAATCAAAGACCCTAAACTTATTAGGATGTAACTGTTCAGTCACCAAAAAGGGACATGCAAATCTACAGTTGAGCTTAGATTAGCGGTCAGGCATATCTTTATATACATGATCACCAATGCTGATGTTAACAGGATTAGCCCGCAGATGCTGGTGTTTCATCATCTTGGTTTTGGAGACATCAAGTTGATCTCTTACAGAACTATAAATATTATGCAAAGTTGGCTATAATTTTCTATATTGTAGAGAGGACGAGTAGGACTATCAAGCACATCATAAGGGAGTCGTTTTTCCACTCCATAAACTCTGATTCAGTCGCTATTCAGAAGTTGTAAAGTGTTGTGAAGTGAGTGTCTTTTACATTTATTTACTTTATTTTAGTAATATTCTATATTTCATTTTATTTAGTTATGTGTGGGTAAACACCTAAGTTGCCTGAAAGTTCTTTTTGTAAATAATGGTTAGCTTGACCAAATGTCCGCTTCGCTAAATGTCCGTCAGCCTGTCGTCTAAATGTACGTCGGTCATTCGTCCGGCCACGCGCATATACGTGTGTGCGTGCACACGTATTAGCACATATGCAAGAACCATTGATACGTATAAAAACACGAAATTAATAGCCCGGTGTTGAGTTATGCTGCGTTGCGTTCCTTGTTTCAAGTTAAATTGAATTTAAATGTATGCATTTGTTGATGCTGATCTCCTTGGTCGACCAGACCTTTAGAAATAGTCTTCTTAACTTTGTGAATGACATTTACTCCATCCCAATATTGTTGTGTTGGTGTTATGTAATATCCTTGTATTATGCAGACGCTGAATCTTTGAGTTTGACTGCACGTTTGTGTTCCTCCACCCTAGTTGTGAGTTTCCTTTGTGTTTCTCCTAGATAATCTGCATCAAATTTCAAACAACCAAGACGGTACACTATGCCACCTGTGGTGTGGTGCTTCCTCGTCTTTGATCCCGATTAGGTTATGATGAATGTTGTTAACATGTTTTATTTACTATCTTTGCCATCTTTTCTCGAGGTACCATGGCCGTTACTTGTTATTCACCTTTGATGCAGGGGATTGTGACTCTGTCTTGTGTATCGGTGTTTCGCGCCTTCGTCCATTTCCCTACGGTCTCACTAGAGTAACCCTTGGCTAGGAAAAGTCTCATATATTAGCACTGAGCTCTCATATGGGAAAGTACTACCTATCGATCATGTTTCCAAAACATGATTCAAGACCATGGTGAATCACACACGCGCGCGCGCGCGACACACACACACACACACACACACACACACACACACACACACACACACATATATATATATATATATATATATTGATAAGTATTTTAGACAAATTATTTGGATGATGGAGAACATATATACAGGGGAAGGCTCGGAACCCTATACACTCTAACGTTTCGTTCGCGTAGAACTTCTTCAGAGAGTGTATGTAGAACTGCAATTGGAGTTTATGTACTAAATCTAATTATCTTTTCGGACACTTGGGAAAGGTCGTTTTTCTGGCGTGTTTTAGAATTAAAATACTAGTTTCTTTAGCTAAATTGATAAACCCTCCTCGATGATTCGATGAATTATTAGTAGAAATATATGCTGATTCAACAATTCTTCTAGTGAATTTATCAAAACCTTTATGTAGCACTTCAGCTTCTCTCCAGTTTGGTAAATGATCGAATTTTTCCGCATGAACTACTAAAGAATTAGATGTCCTATGTGCTTTTATGTCGTTTTTATGTTCATAAATTCTTTTTTTCTAATCCTCTTGACGATTCGCCATAATAAGCCATTGAGCAACTATTGCACGGGATTTTGTATACGACGCTGTTTTCGGAATTGGTTCTCTTTTCGGAAGTCTTTATTAAATCACCTATCCTCTTGTTAGTTATTTAAGCTATGTTTATACCCGATTTTGTTAAATATTTGTCTATTATTGGTGACGTTTCTGAGCCAAGTACTGATATAAAATTTGTATTATTTTTATCATTTCTCTCTTTCTTTCCGCGATTGTAAATATTTATTGCTTTTCTTTTTGTTCTTTTCAACATTCCCTCTGGATATCCAAGTTTGTCAAAGGTTTTCATAATGTAATCAAATTCGCCTTCTAGGTATTCATTACTACAGATTCGTAGTGCCCTGAGAAAAAATCCTATTACTATACCACTCTTTGTCCTATCATCATGTGCGGAGAAGTAATGTACTAAATCCTCTTTGTTTGTTTCCTTTCTGTATACTGAGAAAGTTACAGTTTTTCCCACTCGTCGTATTAACGTATCTAGGAAGGGCAATTGTTCGTTTTGTTCCTCTTCTACGGTGAACTGAATATCGCTGTTGACCTTTCCCAAGTGTCCGAAAAGATAATTAGATTTAGTACATAAACTCCAATTGCAGTTCTACATACACTCTCTGAAGAAGTTCTACGCGAACGAAACGTTAGAGTGTATAGGGTTCCGAGCCTTCCCCTGTATATATGTTCTCCATCATCCAAATATATATATATATATATATATATATATATATATATATTATATACACACACACACACACACACACACACACAGATATAGAGAGAGAGAGAGAGAGACTATGACTCGCCAGAATTTTAACTACCACTTACGACTCGTTTGGTCGTCTTTTAGGCTTAGACTAGGGCTATGGGGGCAGCTCAGAAGGCAAGCCATCACAAAAGTCAACAATGTAGGAAAACTGTTATTTTCGTGTGTTTTTTTTCTGTTTAAATAGTATTAATAAAGGAGATTTATTTTTTCGATTGTTTTGTCAAGTTGGATTAATAGAGTACTCTACCACAAGTTATTTGATTTATTTAACAGTGAACTGAATGATATATTAATTGATAAGGTATGCGATGTTGCAAAGTAGTCATGTGTAACCATTACCTATAACCCCACATATTACAACACCTATGGAAAACTACACCGCAACATACATACGAACATACATACACACACACCCCTAACCTCTTCCTTCACGTGACCAAACCGTGAAATACCCCTGATTCCTAAGAACACCCATTATTCATACACAATATATTACGTAATTTAGATTAATAACCACAATAATCAAAAAACCAGAAATAACTATATATTCTTATAATGACAATTATTGTAAAATAAAATAATATCCAAAACTAGTGTCACCAAAATAAAATGTAAACACACTCCCCAAAATGCCCCTATCAGCCTTTTTTTTTTTTTTTTTTTTTTTTTTTTTTTTTTTTTTTTTTTTTTTTTTTTTTTTTTTTTTTTTTTTTTTTTATGCTTTCCACCAAGAGAGAGAGGAGCTGGCAGTCTTTAGGTGGAAAGCAGACCGATAAGGTCTACAATTGTAATCTTATCTTAGCTAATAGACTTTTTTGGTTAAAAGGTCTTGTGGTCTTTGATTTATCCACCTAAGGATGATATACACATGTAAAATGAATACATCTAATTCAAACTTAAGAATGCATTATAAAAGAAAACACATTGAAAATTCACCAAACGTAAGTTATTAAGTATGAGTACTTAAATATTCCAATAATCATAAATAATATAGTTCTACCTAAACAATCTACTTAATCCTAGTCTGCTTGGAATAAATATATTTACTTAAAATTTCTGTTCTTAGACTTAATGAATACCTACATGGTCTATGTCAGGGGTTCTCAGCCTTACTTGGCCCATTCACCCCTTTCACCATTTGTCAGAATGTCATTCCCCCCCCTCCTTTCCAAGATTGTCTGTTTCAAAAGGTGCATTCTAAATAATATGTAAATATTACTAAAAACCCTTTTATTTTTTCCAAATTAGTATATATTTTTCCCAAATTAGTATAAATCCAGCCCAGGTGACAGGCCAGATAGGCCAAAACCTATAATTGCTTTCCTCACCCCGTAAGCTGACTGTGGTCACAAATCACCCCCAGAAATCCCAAAATTACCCCCTGGGGGTGAATTTCACCCCTAATGAGAACCCCTGGTCTATGTGAATAGGCGTAGGCACAGCTACGGGAGTGACAAAAGCGTAGGGTAAAAGAGTGTGAGTGGGTGAGTTTGGAATGACCCATTTATACAGTCGACGTGGGGAGTTCGAACTAGTTTATATGAACACTGAACACTGCTTCACAACTCTTTTCGAAGCTGTTGTTCAAATCATTGAGAAAGTTGAGTAACTTCTCAGGATGGCGTAGATCAAGGCATTGGGTTGAATAGCAGAAAACGGGGAATTCGCCGGTGACTGTAATAATACACATATGCGTGCGCACGCACACACACACACACACACATTGTGGCAGAAAGATCTAGATGTTATACAGACCTTGAGCCAGTAATGGTTCCCAGGCTGACGAAATCATCGGATCTGCCAAAGTTGATGGGTCGAAGAGAAAGAGAGGTGACTTGTTTGAATTGTTCAGATTTTTAAATGGGATGGATCGCATTAAACAAATATAACTCTTGATTGAGGATGGATGAGCTTTACGAGGTCATGAAAAACTTTTGAAAAGGTGTCTGAAGGATACGAAGATACTTCTATATTTTTCCAGCACAGATACACAAACCCCTAGAATAGCCTAGACTTGCCAAGGTTCTCAACCTATTTTCACACGTACCCCGTACTTATGAATTGCTATTGTTTAGCCTCCTGGAGATGTCTTCAACACTAAATTTAATCTTTTTGCATCCACTAACTGCTAGTGACTTTCGGTTGGCGGCTCCAATGGTGAACATCCGTGGTCCACTAGGGTTTCATGGACCACAGGTTGAGAACCCGTACCCCGTACTTATGAATTGCTATTGTTTAGCATCCTGGAGATGACTTCAACACTAAATTTAATCGTTTTGCATCCACTAACTTGCTAGTGACTTTCGGCTGGCGGCTCCAATGGTGAACTTCCGTGGTCCACTAGGGTTCCATGGACCACAGGTTGAGAACCACTAGCCTAGAAGATGATATAGATGCAAGCTAGAACAATACATAAATTTGAACATATGCGTATCATTTTGGGGAATAAGATGATATAGCTCAAACTGAAACAATACATGGAATTTAAAGATATGATAATTGGGAGTAAGAGAGGGGTACATGAGAGTTCTTCATCGCCTGTGGCAAATCCCCATACACGTCATAGTTCTATAGAACACAAATTCGTATCAACCCATACAACATTTTCATGTTAATGCAGCTACTTTTGCTTATATGATATAAAAATCATTGCTGGTTTCTGGAGATTATTACTTCATTCCGAATACTAATATGAATCTTAAAGAATGTGGATGACTAAACATTGAGTTAAATACACCACTATTTTGCATATTTTATTATGCTCATATATATTAAAAACATACATGACTAGTTAATACAGATTTAATAAATTTTAGAAAACAAACGCATCTTTTACAATGCACGAAGAGAGACCTGCTTTATGAGGTGATTCGGTATGCCGGCTACCTTTATGTAAATTTCCATACATTATGCTAATTATCTAAGATTAAACTATTCAATCCTGATACTAGATATTCTATTCCTGACACATATCTAAGCATATGCAGGAGGAGGAGGGGGTGGGGGAGTTGGGGGAGGATAAGAGGGAGGAGGAGCATAGACTGGATGCTTGGCCTCTCCCTCGTATTTGACTTCAGCATGGAGACCGTCGCCGTTGTCGACGTAGGTGAAGATTTGTTTGCGTCCGTCAGGGAGGTCGACGACGTATTGTCCCTCGGTGTTGTGGCCGTCGCGTTTTTCGCTCGCCTCATAGTTGTTGCCGCTGTAGGTGTCAGCCACGCCATACTTGTACTCGTAATTGGGCGGGATCTGCATCGAAAAAGAATCAGTGTTACTTGTGCAGCTGGAAATAAATAGATGATTGCATTGTTATTTTTTGCAGTTTCTATATAAAAATTAACTAATCAAATAGAGTGCACTGGTTGGAGTATAATATGTGAGATTTCATTTTGTTTTTTATGTCTATTTCTAGTATCAGACATCAGTATATTAGCTCGACAGTACACTCTTTATAATCTATCTTTAATGAGACAATATAGGAACAACATACATCATGTGTGGACGAACTAATAATATTAATGTTTTGTTGAAATGGTTGAACTTTTTTTACCAATACGATTGCACAATTATTTATAAGATTTATATTCCCATTATAAGGAAATGTGTTTGGTTGATTCAAGATCGTTATCAATAATTATACCCAAATATTTTCTGCCCACCAATAATGTCCAATTATGTAAATTTTCGTTTCCCTTTAAATCTCACTATTTTGCATCTCACTTCACCCGATTTTGTTAGGATTCAATGTTAAACAGATTTTAGTGGTGATCTAAAATGTTGTAGTTAATCATCAGCATTTTTACAATTTAGTCCATGTTGTAGTATATTTGCACTTTCATGTACAGTGATATCAAACCTATACCTTTAGGTCGTCAGTTGCTGAATACTTGACATATTTTCATTATAATTTTTGTGTGAACATAATTGTATTAACGTAATGATAATTATATAACTGTATAATCGTGGGTCAAGTTTGGGAGTAAGCTATGAATAGAGAGGGCTCAAAAAATGGAACCCTGAGGATCAACACTTGTAACACCACTACACATTATCGGCTGAAAGAAACCTGCACAGCGAAGCTATAGCGATAATCCCATACCACACTCCTGGTCATATGGCCATTTCCCGAAGGTTGAGTGTGGTTTGAATTTTCCGCCAAAATCATCGGAAATTTAAAATTCCCGGCTCTGTGCAGGCATGCGCATTGTCGACCCCACCTCCCCCTCCCTATCCCCTCCCTTCTTACCCGGCTAGCTCGAGCCGGACGTCGCGTCACTTAGATCGCGGAAACGGGACCGAGTGGTTAACTCGCTGCCCACATGGGAGCAGGCGGTCCCGTTTCCTGCTGGTTAATCGTCTGTTAGTTTTATCGCTTTCCGCTTGGCTGCTGGTTTGTCTCATTCTTCGACTTTGATTTTATACGAGCACAATCCGTCCCCGTCTTCGAGCCGTCCCTGGTAAACAACCCGGGTCCTCTCGGAGGACAGGGGACGTGTCTTATGGTACGGAGTGTGGCGCCCCCCAGGGTCATCAGGCCTCTCGGCAGCGCCATACCTCTGACCATCATCGGTCCTCTATTGCCTCACGGTTTGTATCAGGCCCTAGGCGTAGACTTTGACCATATACGATCGCAATCCGTCCCCGTCTTCAGGCCGTCCGTGGTAAGAACCCGGGCCTCTCGGAAGACAGGGGGACGTGACTAATGGTACGGAGGGTGGCGCCCCCCAGGGTCATCAGGCCTCTCGGCAGCGCCATACCTCTGACCATCATCGGTCCTCTATTGCCTCACGGTTTGTTTCAGGCCCTAGGCGTAGACTTTGACCATATACGATCGCAATACGTCCCCGTCTCCAGGCCGTCCGTGGTAAGAACCCGGGCCTCTTTGAAGACGGGGGGGACGTGTCTTATGGTACGGAGTGTGGCGCCCCCCAGGGTCATCAGGCCTCTCGGCAGCGCCATACCTCTGACCATCATCGGTCCTCTATTGCCTCACGGTTTGTATCAGGCCCTAGGCGTAGACTTTGACCATATACGATCGCAATACGTCCCCGTCTCCAGGCCGTCCGTGGTAAGAACCCGGGCCTCTTTGAAGACAGGGGGACGTGTCTTATGGTACGGAGTGTGGCGCCCCCCAGGGTCATCAGGCCTCTCGGCAGCCCCAAACCTCCGGTCATCAATGGTCCTCTAACAGCCTCATAGCTTGCTTCGTCAGGCCCTAGGCGTAGACTTTGACCTTATACGATCGTAATCCGTTCCCCATACGTCTTCGGGTCGTCCGCGGTAAGAACCCGGGCCTCTCGGAAGAGAGGGGGACGTGTCCTATGGTACGGAGGGGGTGCCCCCGAGGGTCATCAGGCCTCTCGGCAGCCCCATACATCCGACCAATAATGGTCCTCTAACGCCTTAATGGCTCCCTTTGTGAGGCCCTAGGCGTAGACTTTGACCTTTTCCACTCGTAATCCGTTCCCCATACGTCTTCGAGTCGTACGTGGTAAGAATCCGGGCCTCTCGGAGGATAAGGGGACGTGTCCTATGATACGGAGGGTGACGCCCCGAGGGTCATCAGGCCTCGGCAGCCCCATACCTTCGACCAATAATGGTCCTTTAACGCCTTATAACTTTCTTTGTCAGGCCCTAGGCGTAGACTTTGACCTTTTCCACTCGTACTCCGTTCCCCATACGTCCTCAAGTCGTCCGTGGTAAGAACCCGGGCCTCTTGGAGGACAAGGGGACGTGTCTTATGATACGGAGGGTGGCTCCCCGAGGATCATCAGGCCTCGGCAGTCCCATACCTCCGAGCTTCAATGGTCTTCTAACGCCTCACGGCACCACCCTCCTTCCAGGTTTCTTAAAAAACAAAAAAACAAAAAAACAAAAAAAACACCCAGCCCTTCTCATGAGCCACAGCCAACCTCTTATCAACTTCACTTGGCTTGAGTTTAAAGATGACTTACCTGATGTTCCACCCCCAAGTATAAAACAAAAAAACTTTAGACTTAGGGAGTCTAGTGTTAGTTAAAATGAGTATAAATTAGTTCAAAGAAACTACAATCATTTAGTGTAATGAGAAGAGGAAAATCAGTTTTAAATAGTACAGTTTAAGTTGGCGCAAAGTGCTAGGTATTACATAAATAAAATGCCTTGACCTTGGAGAAAAAAAAAAAAAAAACAGGTCGAAATGGACATGACTTCTCCTATTCAACTTAAGCTAATCTATAGTCATGATGGTCAAGAACTTTACCATGTTGAAATTAATTTCAACGCTCACTGTGACTCAGGTCGAAATGACCATGACTTTTCCTATTCAACTTGAGCTAATCTACAGTCATGATGGTCGAGAATTTTACCATGTTAAAATTAATTTCGACGCTCACCGTGACTCAGGTGGAAATGGACATGACTTTTCCTATTCAACTTGAGCTAATCTACAGTCATGATGGTCGAGAATTTTACCATGTTAAAATTGATTTCGACGCTCACTGTGACTTAGGTCGAAATGACCATGACTTTTCCTATTCAACTTAAGCTAATCTGTAGTCATGATGGTCAAGAATTTTACCATGTTAAACTAATTCAACGCCCACTGTGACTCAGGTCGACATGAACATGACTTTTCCTATTCAACTTAATTTAATCTACAGTCATGATGGTCGAGAATTTTACCATGTTAAAATTAATTTCGACGCTCACTGTGACTTAGGTCGAAATGACCATGACTTTTCCTATTCAACTTAAGCTAATCTGTAGTCATGATGGTCAAGAATTTTACCATGTTAAACTAATTCAACGCCCACTGTGACTCAGGTCAATATGAACATGACTTTTCCTATTCAACTTAATTTAATCTACAGTCATGATGGTCGAGAATTTTACCATGTTAAAATTAATTTCGACGCTCACTGTGACTTAGGTCGAAATGAACATGACTTTTCCTATTCAACTTAATTTAATCTACAGTCATGATGGTCCAGAATTTTACCATGTCAAAATTTATTTCAACGCTCACTGTGATTCAGTGATGTCACGGTATGATAAGATGACGTCATTGTGATAAATTGACGTCACCATGTAGTCCTATGACGTCAATTTGTGTCCCTGTGACGTCACGAGACGATCCTATGGCGCCATGATCAATCCGGTGACGTCACAGTATAATCACATGATGTCACTAGGTATTAAACATATAGAAGTCCGCTTGTGGGTGATGAGACGTCACAAATTGCCATAGCACACTATTGGATGAAGACGCTCGCCACGGGCTTCGAGAACTTCCCGCGGGAAGACTTGGGGTGAGTTGGATACATACCGAGGGTCCAGGCCCGTCTTCGTGGGAGACGCTCAGGGAACGTCTTCACCCAGGACGAAGCCTCTTGACTAACGCCCACGGACGAGGTCGCTCGGAAACGAACTTGGCCTCGCATACTCCCTTTCGGTTTCTCGCTTACCCCGAGGATCTTCACGAAACTAGTGAGAGTGGTAGGCGTACGTTGGACGGAAGCAAGCGTCTCCACACATGTTCCTAGACGGCTAGTTGATGCATTTGCCCACCGGGGAGGGTGCATCGGCCGACATCTCAGTGGCTCTGAGTGTGTTGGCGGACGTGGAGTTCGGGGTGGACTGGGACGGGTCTGCCCTTGCTCCCACACAGAGACTTTATTGGCTCGGGATTGAGTGGGACACAGTCAGCGTCCTTCGGGTGCTCCCCTGCGCCAAAAGAGCGTGCTTCTCTCACACGTCCTCCCTCCTTCGGTGGCGGGGGGGGGGGGCCTCAACTTCGCGACCCCGGCCCTTCCACTGAGCCGCTTGGGGCGCCGACGGCTGGTACGGGAGGTCGACAGGAGCATACTGCTTCTCCCGCGTGACCTGCCCGGGCCGATACCCTCAGCACTCCACAGGTTGTTGCGTCCCTGGCTTCGGTCGGGGGCCCTACGCCGGTCGCTGGAGTTTCTCCGCACCCACTCTGTGGAGCGGGTGCGGGACCTAGGGACTGGACATCGACGACTCCCTTGGGGACACGGTGTCTCTACCACTCGGTCGCCCCTGTCCCATGTGTCGCCATGGAAACGGCTCCACCCCTCTCATCTCAAAAAAGTGGAGGGGGCAAAGGGCGACCGAGGAGTGGGGAGGGGCCAGGAACCGTTGAACAGGTTACAAATTTCGTATAATTTACGCATTGTGTGAACAGTGCAATGTTGTGCATGTCACATTCTTCGGCGTGGGTACTTGACGTTTCTGTCTCCCCTCTACTGAGTGATAAAATGAATAAGTCTCCCATAGGAAAGACACACGTAATAACGGTTTGATTCAGGCTTCACCTCTCCTCCCACCTGTCCTCGTCTCATGCATAGCTTCGCTGTGCAGGTTTCTTTCAGCCGATAATATTTCTTTGTCGCGGCTCGTGCCGCTTAAATTCTTCTTATCGGCTTAAGAAACCTGCACAGATTTAGGGTCCCTCCCTCCTCCCACAGGCGAAGCCTTCATTTCTCATTGAAGTGACGCGACGTCCGGCTCGAGCTAGCCGGGTAAGAAGGGAGGGGATAGGGAGGGGGAGGTGGGGTCGACAATGCGCATGCCTGCACAGAGCCGGGAAATTTAAATTTCCGATGATTTTGGCGGAAAATTCAAACCACACTCAACCTTCGGGAAATGGCCATATGACCAGGAGTGTGGTATGGGATTATCGCTATAGCTTCGCTGTGCAGGTTTCTTAAGCCGATAAGAAGAATTTAAGCGGCACGAGCCGCGACAAAGAAATATTAGTGACTTGTTGAGAACACGTTGTTTCATGCGATGTTTAATCAGTTTTTAATCTCTCACAGTAGTCTTTCTCTTTGGACACAAATCACGAAGACGAATAGTCACTACAAATCTTCAAGTCTTGGTTGTTCATTATATTAAACAAAATGTATCTAAGTTTGTCAACAAAGAAATGGTAACTCACGTCTGGGTAGTCGACGGGTGCCGGATGGTACGGAGGAGGGTAGACAGGGGGGTGGTCTGCAAGAGCCACCATAGTAACACAGGCAGCAATGAAGACGATCTGAAATATCGTCACGAAAAATGTCACTTTTTTGCATATGGCTCCCCGATGCCGAACATAAGTTAAAGACATAAATGCTTACACGCACACACATAAATATATATATACATATATATATATATATATATGTGTGTGTGTGTGTGTGTGTGTGTGTGTGTGTGTGTGTGTGTGTGTGTGTGTGTGTGTGTGTGTGTGTGTGTGTGTGTGTGTGTGTGTGTCTGTGTGTGTCTTGATTTCTATATACATTTACATATATTTACATATATTTATATATATACTTATATATATATATATATATATATATATATATATATATATATATATGTATATGTATATATATAGTTACATATATATATATATATATGTATACATACATATATACATATATATATACATATATATATATATATATATATACATGTGTGTGTGTGTGTGTGTGTGTGTGTGTGTGTGTGTGTGTGTGTGTGTGTGTGTGTGTGTGTGTGTGTGTGTGTGTGTGTGTGTGTGTGTGTGTGTGTGTGTGTGTGTGTGTGTGTGTGTGTGTGTGTGTGTGTGTGTGTGTGTGTGTGTGTGTGTGTGTGTGTGTGTGTGTGTGTGTGTGTGTGTGTGTGTGTGTGTGTGTGTCTACATATTCAAGGGTTGTACCTTGAAGGCCATAGTTTACAGTAGAATTCGGGAGCTGGAATGGGTTTGATACCTGATGGAGGGGCGTCCCGCTTTTATAGTCAGGCACCGTCACTTTCTCTAGATGACCATCTGCATCACCCTAATTGTTCTGTGGGTTTCCTCCCATTTCACCCATACAATCCTCACTCATAGACCAGTCCCTCACCTTCTCCATTCTTTTCTCTATACTCTGTTGTTTTCCATCTTTATACCTAACTAAGTTTATATTTCATCCCTTACTTATTTCATTTCGCGGATTTAATGTGCTTCTCTCTTTTTCTTATTTCTTATACGCACTTCTCTTTGTTTCGTAGAGTGCAGTACCTATTTATGTTGGTTTAATTGTTGATATCTTAAACTAACCTAGAGTAACCTTACCTAACCTGACTGCAGGCACACAGAGCAATGTGTTGAATTTTATATGCATGTTGTTTGGACGTTTACTCACTCATTTATTCTATCATTTCATTTCTTGTGTTGTTTCCATGTCCTTTATGGTAATGCGTTTATTTTTCGGTTTCTACATGTTTAGTTTTATTATGTGAATTAAAAAGAACAACCAGTTTCATGGGAGCAGTATGATTCCCCAAGCAAAAGTCAATCTCTCAATACACTGACTCAAGCAAAATATATATTTTTTTGTCCCTGTTTGTCTTTCATGGAAACCCTATATGAAAATCAAAGTCTTCCTAATAGATGTGAAGGCCAAACATGTCTTTCCCTCTAACCAAGAAAATAAATCTGAACATAACTAAAATTAACGAGATTTAACCTGATGTTTCTTCATAATAAGAAGATATCTAGGAAGCACTTAAGATGTTATGGTAAGATCAATTGTTGGTCTTTTGTTGATGTTCGACTTTATTTCTCAATAAATGAAACTAGACCTGGAAGACTTTCCTAATCCTCATTCTATAGGTAAATGTGTATCCAGGAAATTTGTTCTAACGATGTAACAAAATCTGTGCTTCAGGTGGAAGAAAACAATTCCTCCAAATACGATAATGAATAGATTTGGTACAACATCCCCATCTTGCAAACATCCTGCCAATTCCTTTAAGCTCAGTAACGACTTACAGATTATGGTCTAGTCACAATGTCATATAGCCAAGACCTCTTGTCCCTCCTGTGCATTCATATTTCACAATGATGTACAGAATTGTCCACTTAGAGCTGATAATATTCATGGCCGATTGTACCCTTGGCAAAGACTAAAAACTTCAATTTGGCTTAAGGTAGAATCACCGTAAAGAGGATCTAACATTTTTTTTTTATCCTTAATTTTGTTTGTGTCTGTCTATGGGCGAGATAGCTTGGTACAGTGAACATGTGTCATTTGTGTTTTGCTTAGCCTTTTGTGCTGTGTCCGCAATGTGCTGATACCGCAATGTGATCTGGTTCAGAATTTTTTTTCAGTTTAGTCTCGAGTTTGTGCGTGGGATGTGTGAGGCAACTAAGACTCTCATTAAGTTTCAGCTTTGCAAATGTTGTTTAGATGTAATCTAGGTGTTTAAATTTACTCACGATAGTGTGATTGTTTAGAGATACTTGGATTGTGTTGTGTGCTTTCAAATGGTTACTAGGTTTATTGAATGCACATTTGTGTTGGTAGTATAACAGATGCAAGAAGATGGTTATCATGGGCTTGCATTAACCTATTTAGTACGACGACGCCTACGTAGGCGTCATGAAGAGCGAGTGGGTATACGAGGATACCGACGCCGGCGTCTTGATTATATTAATTTTTTAGTTGTAGCTGAGTGACCCCCATATTCTGTGATCTAGCCTGATCATATTTTCTGTGGTAGCTGGGAGGTACTCAGGAGTGAAGAGGGGACGAGGGAGAGAAGGGTTGGCTATACTAGTAATTGAAGAGATAAGTAAGCGGGTAGTGGAGTGGAAGGAGGTTTCATCAAGGTTGATCTGGATGAAGGTGAAGCTGGGAAGGGATATGTGAGTTTTTGTAAGTGTGTATGGACCTGGTAGTGAGAAGAGCGTAGAGGAAAGGGAGGCTTTTTGGGTAGATATAAGTGAGTGCATAGAGGTATTAGGGAGAAATGTCAATGTAGTTGTATTGGGAGACCTTAATGCTAGGGTAGGAAATGAACCAATAGACGGAGTGATTGGGAAGTATGGTGTTCCAGGTAAAAATCGTAGTGGAGAACTGATGGTGGAGATGTGTCTTGAGAGAGAATTGATGATAGCAAATACAGTGTTTAGGAAGAAAGTCAAGCATAAGTACACATAGGAGAGGGTGGTGGATGGAAGGGTGGCAGACAGAGTGTTAATTGACTATATAGTGGTGACCAGGAGTATAGTAGGAAGAGTTAAGGATGTACATGTTCTAAGGGGAGAGAGTGGGGGAATATCAGATCATTTCCTGGTGGAAGGTAAATTGAGAGTGGAGAATAGGTGGAGAAAGAGGAAAACGGCAGAAGGTAGGGAGGTACTTAGAGTGAACTGCTTAAATGAGGAAAAAAAGGAGAGTGAGTTTTAGAAGAAATTGAAAGAGGAATGGGAGGGAGTAAAGGATAGAGTAGAACTAGGAGTGGAGGAGGAATGGGGATGGTTCAAGGAGGGAGTCATAAGGTGTGCAAAGATGGTGTGTGGAACAAGGAGGGCGGGAGGAAAAAGAAGGAAGGGTAGTGAGTGGTGGGATGAGGAAGCAAAGAAATGTGTAGAAGAGAAGAAGCAGGCATTCATAGATTGGCTGCAAATTAGGACGAGAGAATCGTATGAGAGGTACAAAGTAAAGAGAAGGGAAGTTAAGCATAAGATAAAGGAGGCAAAGAGGAGAGCAGATGTGAAATGGGGAATGAGTATGATAGAAAATTTTGAAAGTAATAAAAAGATTTTTGGAAGGAAATTAAAAGGGGGAGGTGAATCAAGTAGAGAAGAAAGGGTAAAAGGTGCAGATGGAGAGATGATCATGGAAGAGAGAGCAATAAGAGGAAGATGGGCAGAGTATTTTAGGGAGTTGCTAAATATGAAGGAGGATAGGGAGGGAAAGGTAGCTGCAGTGGAAAGCGCTAAGAAAATGAGAGTGATGAGTGAGGAAAATGGAGGAGAAATAGGAAAGGAGGAAGTGAAAGCAGCTGTTAAGATGATGAGAGCAGGCAAGGCACCTGGTTTGGATAGATGCCATGCAGAATGTCTGAAGAAAGGAGGTGCAGTGATGGTGGACTGGCAGGTGAGGTTGTTTAATGTTTGTTTGAGAGAGGGTAGAGTGCCGGAGGACTGGAGGAGTGCCTGTATAGTTCCGCTTTACAAGGGAAAGGGGGACAAGTGTGAGTGTAGTAGTTTCAGAGGGATCAGCTTGTTGAGTGTAGTTGGGAAGGCTTATAGGGGGGTCTTGATTGAGAGGATTAGGAGAGGAACAGAGGGAGTAATTGTTGAGAACCAGTGTGAGTTTAGGGCCGGTATGGATTGTGTACATCAGATTTTTGTGGTAAGACAGACATGTGAGAAAGCTTTAGGAAAAGGTATGGATGTTTTGGGGGGCTTTTATGGATCTGGAAAAGGCTTACGACAGGGTACACAGGAAGAAATTGTAAGAGGTATTGCAGATAAATGGGATAGGAGTATAGCTGTTAGGAGCAGTTAAGAGTTTTTACGAGAGTAGTAGAGCTTGTGTTAGGATTAGAAATGGAGAGAGTGAATGGTTTGAGGTAAAGGTGGGACTTCGTCAGGGATGTGTTATGTCGCCCTGGCTCTTCAATCTTTACATGGATGGGGTGGTGCGAGAGGTGAATGCAAGGGTAGTGGGTTAGGGGTTGGAGATGATTAAAGAAAAAGGAGTAAAGTGGGAGGTGAGCCAGTTGTTGTTTACTGTCGACACTGCGCTTGTAGCAAGATCAGAATTGAGATTGAGGAACTTAGTGACAGAGTTTGAGAAGGTGTGTGAAAAAAGTAAGCTGAAGATAAATGTGGGTAAACGTAAGGTGATGAGATGTACAAGGAGAGAGAGTGACAGCAGGCTGGAGGTGAGCATTAAGGGTGAAAGACTGGAGGAAGTGGATAGTTTTAGATACTTGGGTGCGAATGTGGCAGGAAAGGGAGGAGTGGGGGTGGAGGTAGAATGTAGATTGAGAGAAGCAAGTAGATGCCTTGGTGGATTAAAAAGTGTAATGAGAAATAGACATTTGGGAATGAATGCTAAGAGGAGATTGTATGAAGGAGTGATTGTGCCGACAGCATTGTACGGAGCAGAAAAATGGAACATAGGAGAGGAAAAAAGAAGGAGTTTGAATGTGTTTGGGATGAAATGCTGAGAAGTATGATAGGGGTTACTAGGCTAGATAGTGTGAGAAATAAAGAGGTGAGAAGGAGAAAATGGGCGGAAAGGGAACTAGGAGATAGGGTTGATGAAAGGGTATTAGGATGGTTTGGACACATGGAAAGAATGAGTGAAGAAAGATTGGTAAAGGAAGTGTGGAAGGCAGAGGTGGAAGGAGTGAATATGAGGGGGTGTCTAAGGATGAGATGGATGGATGGGGTGAAAGGCGCATTACAAAAGAGAGGAATGTCTGTTGAGGAAGGACGGGAGAAGACAGAAGATAGTGGTGAATGGAGAGGGGTTGTGTATAGATGATACCGTGATGCATGAGGGGGAGTGAGTGGGGGATGGAGGGTGAGGAAGTATGTATGAGAAAAAAATTTGACGCAGCCCGAAGGGATTTCTCCCCGTCTTCTCCTTTTCTGCATGAGGTGACGGAGACGAGGGGTCGCCGAATTTATGAAGCGGCCTTGCTGTGGATGTGCTGTGTCTTTCGACACTGCTTCTGACCCAAGGCAGTGGACAGGATGCAGGAATGACGCGTAATCCAGGAGGTGCCAGAATAAGAGGGAGGGAGGAGGGTGGAGGGGAGTGAAATATATAGGAAATGGAATGGGTGGGAGTGGTTTCTATGCTTTTTTCTTTTTGGATACTCCCCATGTAGGGGGAAAAAGCCTTTGGTTAATGTGTGTATGTATTAACATTCAGAGTGAAAGAGAAGGAGTAATACGGCTGTAACTTTATATTTTTTAATGCCAGTATTCTGATGCATCATCTTACATCAGCTAATTAATGCTGTCCGCGATAATTTGACTCGTACGGAAGAGGTTAAGTTGCATAAAAGTTTTCACTTACGTTAAACAACTATGACATTGAGTGCCTTTGAAAACTCAAGTTCAAGGCTACATATTTTCAGATTACATTTACTCGAAAACTATTATAGATATTTATTATCTTTAGCTTACAGGAAATCATGTACAGAGTTTCAATTTGGGTAAAAAACTGAACCTGAGTTAACTTGAATGGTAGAACTCTAAGGTATGATTTTATTATATTCATATATAAAACGCCAACAGTGTTAAGCCCTAATAACCGTGAGCTGAGAACAGCAAGTGAAAACATGAGAGAAATGATAGTTTAATTAATTAATAGATAAATAAATAGATGAATGAATAGATAAATATATATATAATTATATACATATATATATATATACAGTATATATATATATATATATATATATATATAGAGAGAGAGAGAGAGAGAGAGAGAGAGAAAGAGAGATGAGTTGAATAAGTAAATTAGTAAAAAATATATATATATATAAACCCCAATAACAGTGAGGTGAGCACAATAGATAAACAAATTATTTAATCATTTTAAGAATAATAATTAGTATGTGTAATCTCGTGTGTTGATTGAGAGGATTATTAAGGGAACAGAGAGTTAGTGAGGAAGAGTAGTGCTGGATTAACAAGGAAACTCTCTAGTAATTACTAGAATAAATATTTTTTAAGTATTTAAGTTTCAGAGGAATCAAACGTTCAAGTTTTGTTTTAGAGAGTATGTGAATGATAGATTATCTAAATAAAATACAGGGTCATATATTTATATATTTTCTTTTATTTCTATACTCAACAGAATAATTTTTGACTAGTTTGTATGCAGCCATACAATTTATCTTATAAAGGTGATAGAATATTTAATTGTATCATACAAATAGAGTGGCTGCAAAAAATGTATATGTATGTATATGTACGGTATATCAGCTGAAGTATCATCTGGCGTTTATGGTATAATAACAATCTTTGCTTTATTTCTCAAATGTGACCCGTTTCATACAAGACTGCAGAAATAAACACTGTAGTTCCGATATTTGCTCTGCGCCCGAAGTTAATTAAGCATATGGCGGAGGGGGTGGGTGGGAGGGGTAGGAAACCGGGTGTTTGGCCTCTCCCTCGTACTTGACGTCAGCCAAGAGTCCGTTGCCGTTGTCAACGTAACTGAAGGTCTGTTTGCGTCCGTCGGGGAGGTCGACGACGTATTGTCCCTCAGTGTTGTATCCGTTGCGCTTCTCGCTCGCCTCATAGTTGATGCCTCTGTAATGATCGGTGACGCCATATTCGTATTCGTATTTGGGTGGAACCTGTAATTGAAAGGAAATTATTGACATGTGAGGGGGAAACTGTACTTGTACATCTCAACCCTATAGTAACCAGTATTTGACAATTGTAAACAGGCAAGTTAAATAAGAAATATATCTCTAATAATTGTAGTTGGTGCCGTTGTAATAGTCATTTACTCCATACTTGTACTCATAATTAAGAGGAATTTGGGTTGTAAAAGAGGCGATTTAACAGGTGTATAAGAAAATTTGTAGAAATTAAGTCTCTGAATGACTTGTGCTACATTCCGAACGATGAAGCCTTTTACATTCTTTTTTTCTATGTCGGACTATTTGATTTTGTTGACCTCAGTTGATAGAGATTCCATTTTGTTTTCGATCTTCCTCTTGATCAAATGAAGGTATCTATCATTAAATGGTATAAAAGCATATAAGATATAATTGCAGTTAAATAGTATAAAACTAGTTTCAGCTGTATAAAGATAGTCTTTACCCAGAAAATATATTAAATTTTCCTACAGAGTTTTCTTTCTTTCCCACAAAAACCGAAAGTGAATGGCTTGACTTAGATTATCCACACTTCAAAACTATCCTACCGTTTACGTGATAACAAAGGCAATAATTTTATAACTTTTGTAGCTATTCATATTGTCACTATTATAAAATGTGATGACACATGACAGATGATTACCAATAGTCTCTTTTTGTCAACTTTATTCACGATCACTATTAGGATGGTTTGGACACATGGAAAGAATGAGAGAAAAAAAATTAGTAAAGGAAGTGTGGAAGGCGGAGGTGGAAGGAGTGAATATGAGGGGGTGTCCTAGGATGAGATGAATGGATGGGGTGAAAGGGGCATTACAAAAGAGAGGAATGTCTGTGGAGGAAGGACGGGAGAGGACAGAAGATAGAGGTGAATGGAGAGGGGTTGTGTATAGATGATGCTGTGATGCATGAGGGGGAGTGGGTGGGGGATGGGGGATTAGGAAGTATGTGTGAGAAAAAAATTGACGCAGCCCGAAGGGATTTCTCCCCGTCTTCTCCTTTTCTGCATAGGGGGACGGAGACGGGGGTTGCCGAATTTATAAAGCGGCCTTGCTGTGGATGTGCTGTGTCTTGCGACACTGCTTCTGACCCAGGGCAGTGGACAGGATGCAGGGATGACCCGTCATCCAGGAGGTGCCAAGATGGGAGGGAGAGAGGAGGGTGGAGGGGAGTGGAATATATAGGAAATGGAATAGGTGGGAGTAGTTTCTATGCCTTTTTCATTTTGGCTACCGCCCGTGTAGGGGGAAAAAGCCTTTGGTATATGTATGTATGTATGTATGTATGTATGTATGTATGTACTATTATCACTTAGAAAAGAAAAATCACCATACAGGTAATGTTATTTCCATTCATATTAGCCCATCCTAGTTGAGAACATTGCCTTTGACGTACCATTTTATGTTCATTATTACCCATTACCATGTGCCTTTAGGAAATATAGCATTAACCTAGTTAACATTCTCTATCAAAAACAAAATTAACTTATCTAACTTCATGATGTCCTAAATGCACTTTTTCGAGACACCAGCTTTGTATCTTAGGAAGGAAGCTGTAACTTACGTCGGGGTAAGTGACGGGTGCTGGATGATTTGGGTATAACGGGACGTGATCTGCGAAAGCCACCACGGCGACGCAGGCAACAACGATAACAACCTGAAATAACCATCAAAGTGTCTCACTCTTATAACATGGCTCCCAATGTCAAGCCAAAAATCTATACGAACATCTTGGTGGCGTATGCAATATACATTTCCTGGGGTTGTACCTTGAGGGCCATGGTCCGGGGACTGAGAGCTGGGATGGATGTAATGTCTGGTGGAAGAGTGTCCCGCTTTTATACAGACTAGCTCCGCAACTTTCTCTTGATTAGGTTCTGCATCATCTGCATGACGATTTTCTCCCTTTGCACATACGCCACTTACACCATCCAGTTACAATTTGATCATACCCTCTCCTCATTTTTTATCTCCTGTTTCTCTATTTTACTTGACACTTTTATCTAATGCTGCTTATATGTACTCCCGTGCGAGTATATTTACGTTTACCTTTCGCCTCATTGTTTCATATTTAATCTTTAGTCTCTCTGTTTTGTACTTGTTCAATATGTTCAAATTGCATTCCGTTATTCCTCCTTATCCAGTGAACTTTTGTTTACATATAATGACTTTTCTTTCCCATTTCACGTCAATATCCAGTTATCAGATGAATAAAAACTGGAGCTGTTACGCTGAATAACTTTTGATGCTCAAGCCAAGGGAACTTCAGTTAATATTTCAACGAAAACCCACTGTGTTGGATAAGAAGAAATGAAATAAATGAATTCCATATATTTCGATCACGGACTGTGATCCTCTTCAGTGGAATACAGATAGGTAGATTTTTTTTTTTTTTTTTTTTTTTTTTAATCAATTTTAGTCCCTGCGGAGCTAGCCGATTTCAGGACTGTCTTTAATTGCTTCTATGGCCGTAATATCTTATTTATTTATTAATTCAATTTTATATTTATTTATTTACCGGAGTGCGGAATTTTGTTATATTTGACCCGGCTGGAGGGGGTCATAGTAGGCCTCCCACGGGGGAAGAGCAGATTAGGCTGGCAGCCAGGATTATTTGGGATTTTCCGGCGTCTGATGTGCTGTTTGCCCTCAATTGGTCTAGGGCGGTGGAGGGATCTCCGAAGAGATTTCTTAAAACTTTAAAATGGTCCCTGAACTGTCTGCAAACGAAAAGGCAGTGATTGAAAGAGACCTGTTCACTGCCACAGGTACAGAGAAGATTTAAAAATTTGGTTCGCCAATGATTTACCCTTATTCTGGATATCATGGCTAACATATAAGGGGGTACAGAGGGGAAGGTCGGGGTTTTTCCTCCGTGACAGGGTGTTGTCGGCCATCCCCGAGCGATGGCAGTGGCGGTGAAGTCTGCCTTCCAGGTCTCCCAGATGGCTCTGTTGATCTTGTGCAGGGCGTCGCTGACCGTGAATTTGATGGAAATCATGTCCTCTTCAGGCGCCAGGGCGCCCTTCTTGGCTGCCCCATCCGCCTTTTCATTACCGTGCAACCCCACATGTGAGGGAACCCATTGATATCTTATCTGAATATCTTTGTTGGAGGCCTCAGCAGTGAGGTGCAGTATTTCTTGCAAAATGTCTGGTTGCGAGTCGCATTGACAGCTCTTGAAGGCTGGCTCTTGAATCTGAGAGCACGGTGATGCAAGCTGGCGGATGGGGAAGAGCGAGAACTATTTTAATGGCTTCCCGAATGGCGATTAATTCGGCCGAGAAGATGGAGGTGGGGGGAAGCTTCACGGAGATGGACTCTTGTGTGTTTTCCAAGAATATCCCTGCGCCTGTGCGGCCATCCTCAAGCACAGAGCCATCCGTGTAGACAAGGAAGTCCTCCTTGTACTCCGTCCTTATCATCTCCCTCGCATGTGCTAGGAGAAGATGCGGACCGTCTTGGCATCTCAATCCCGGAATTTCTGAGACAACTGTTGGTGGTTTGAGTACCCAGGGGTGAAAGAGATCCACCTGACACTGGGTAACAAGTTGTCTCGCATCGGGAGGAAGCCCGGCTTTTATGCAGAGGTCCTTGACAGAGCCAGGCAGACCTTGAATGTGCGTCGTCTGTGAGGCCGGCAACCAATCCTCCCGGAGTTCCTCATCCGTAGAATTTGCAACTTTAGCACTGGTGAACAAGTATTTGCAGGCATTTTTCTTCAGTTGATACCAAAGAGGAAGAACACCTGCTTCATTATACACTTGTTCATGTGGAACTGATGCTGGCAAACCGAGACCCAGGCGGAGCGCTTGGCACTCCACTCTGGCTAATCTACACACTACCCCCGGGGGAAGATCGTGCATGGCAGGAGATCCGAAGAGGAGCCGGGAGCGTACCAGACTCTTGACCATGGATATCAGTGTTTCCCTCCTTTGACCCCAGGGCTCTCGGCGGATGACTCGGACGAGGTTTAGGGCTCGTCTAGCGTTTATTATGACCTGATTTATGTGGCTAGTCCATTTTCCGTCTCTCTGGAAGATGACCCCCAAATATCGAACTGCCTTAGCTGGGTATATGGGAGTTCCGTCTACTGTGATGTAATTCTAGTCAGGGTAGTCTCCTCTGTTGTAACCTATGCCGCGGACTGGCATGTATACAGTCTTTGCTATAGAGAGCAGGAAGCCCAGGTCGGTCAGCTGGGTTATTACCAAGTCAACCTGTCTCTGAAAGAGACGGAGTTCTGACTTGGGCTGGTCAGAACCCTTCTTGGGCCGCCGGTGCCTAGATTTCCTCCATAATGCTATGTCATCAGCATAGGCTGTGACGACAGTGTCCTTTCTCACTCCTTTTCCTACATCCCCAAGGAGCAATGTGAAGAGGAGCGGGGCAACTACGGAGCCCTGGGGGACTCCCATATCAATGGTTGACGATCGGCTGAGGTGTCCTTTCCAGCGTACAACCATGGATCGACCTGAAAGGAAGGACTGCACAAATTTGTACAGTCCCGGCGAAACTCCAATAGACTTGAGTTTAGATAGCAGTTTACCGTGCCAGACGGTATCAAAAGCTTTGGCAATATCTAAAAAGCACGTCTGTAGAATCCGTCTCTGTCTTTGGGCCCTACGTATATGTTCGGAGAGTCGCACGATGTGGTCAGTGATGCTTCTCCCTTTTCTAAATCCGGCTTGAAGTTTTGGGAGGGCTTCCTTATCTTCCACCTGGGACTTCAGTCGATTCAATACTATTCTCTCATAGAGCTTTCCTACGTGGGAGGTGAGAGAGACAGGCCTGTAGTTAGTTACGCTTTTCCTGCTTTTGTTTGCCTTGGGAATTGGTACCACAATAGCGTGCTTCCAGGCGCTAGGAACAACGCCTTGCCTCCAGCATTTGTTATATAATCTTAGCAGATTCATTTGCATGGAAAGCGGCAGTTGCTGTAGGAGAGGGTATGTGACCTTATCTGCTCCAGGCGACTTCTTGTTTGTCCGGGTTGCCCTGAGTGCCCAGCGCAATTCTTGTAGGGTTAGGCTCGAGTCTTCCCCTTTCGGTGGAGAAAGATCCATTCGGGATTCTTGTTCGCGACGGAGGCGCAGTTGTGCTTCGGGGAGGCTGGCCATGGTACTTGCACTAGCAAAGTGGTGGAGAAAGCTTTCAGCCTTCTCCTCAGGAGTGCACAGGATCGTACCGTCTGGGGCTGTAAGGTCATTATCCGGTGGGTTATATCGGCTCTTTAGGATCTTGACCTTTTTCCAAGCTGCGCTTAGGTCCAAAGTGTTGTCCTTGCTATCCATCCAGTATGCAAGCTTTGCTTGGGCTATGGTCCTCTTGCAACGCGAATTTGTTGTCTTCATCTCGATGAAGGCTTCTTCCGACCCTTCTCTCTTGTACCGATGGTAGGCCAACCTTTTGTTGTGGACAGCAATCTTGCAGTCCTCCGTCCACCAAGGGTGGCCACGCCTTCCCTGACCTATGCTGACGAAGGGGATTGCGTGTCTAGCTGCTGCCAGAACTATGCCGGTGAACTGCTGATTTAAGCTGTCCACAGAGTTGTCGAGGTCTAGGCTAATGTCATCGTTGTTCAAGAACTCTTTGTATGCAGTCCAGTTTGCCTTTTGAAGGTTAAGGTTTCCTTGCAGTGGAGGCAGGTGGACTACAGGTGAGAGGTGTATGGAGACGTAGATAGGGAGATGATCTGAAGACAAAGGGTCCCCAAGTGTGAACCAGTCTGTGGCTCCCGCTAGGTTTAAGGATACGAAAGATAAGTCGATTGCTGACTTACTGTGCCCTACCACGTCTGGAACTCTGGTGTGGGTGCCATCGTTGAGGAGGACCATATCCACGGAGTCTAACTGTGAGGCGAGTTCAGGAGAGGAATGGGGATATTCGTCTTCCCATAGGGCGTCGCGACGATTAAAATCCCCCACCACTACCCAGTTGTCAGTGAAGGCTCCAAGCCATTCAAAGTGCCTAGTCGTTTCTGGATTGTAATAATTTAGGATGTTAATGGCCTGGTCTTCTTTCACCTTTCACCTTTCACCTTGACAGGTAGAGCAAAAGGCATGTCTTATATACAATAAAAATAAGGGACAAGGGTAGGACTCAGGTAGAGTCTAGTGCTCTGCGGGGCAGGACGCTACCTGAGTCCTACCCTTGTCCCTTATTTTTATTGTATATAAGACATGCCTTTTGCTCTACCTATCTGTATTCCACTGAAGAGGATCACAGTCCGTGATCGGAATATATGGAATTCATTTATTTCATTTCTTCTTATCCAACACAGTGGGTTTTTGTTGAATCTTTACGAATGTGTTACTACATTACTTTATAGTTCAGTTAATATCTTTTCTCACTAGCTAACATTAGATCGGTATATAATTTCTAAATTTCGGTTGTGGTTATCTTGTAAATGAGAAGTCCATACATGTCCTCAGGAATATGCTAAAATCAACCCTATCTTGCTGGATTCGATTCTAGCATAGGGCAGGATAGCATGGAAATAATGCATAATTCAACCCATGGCGTTAGACCAAAACACAACTCAGAAACCCAAAAGATATTCCAGGAGCATTAGCTCAAATATGGCTTCAACCCGGAACAAATTAGTAACAAGCTGAAATTTTCAGGAAGTGCTTAGGAGACCTTTCCTAATAATATACTAAAAGTCTCCAAGAATCCCCCTCGAGGGTTTTGAGAAATTCAAGATGGCGTCCAAAATGGCCATTGATATATTTTGTTATATCTCAGGTCTCAGTCAAAATAGGAACACAAATGAATTATGATAATAAAGGTTTTCAGACCCAAGGAATTCATTCATGTCAGTGTATGTGTGATAAATTGAGCCTGTGTCATGTTTTTGAGCTGCAAGTACATTCAGAGATGTTGTAACAAATAATTCTGAAACGCCAGAAAGTTTTTTTAGTGATGCATGTAAAACCATGATTATCAATTGATGAAAGTGTTAGCCTAATTCATATGTTGTATGTGATGTTAAATTTTGATTGTTTTCAGAGTTCAAGATGGATTCGTGCGTTATTTGCAACGAGTTATGCACCAAGGATTATGTACTAGTAGGAGCCAAGGGAAGGACAACCTTAGTAGCAGCAAGCCTGGAGAGGAAGGATGGACTTCATGAAACCTTGGAGATACAGAACCCACTGACACTTCACATCGCCTGCAGGTAGGCCTACACCCGGGAGTCCTCTATCAGGTCGGCAAAGAGGAAGTCAGAAGTACTGCCAACTTGTAGCAGACTTACTACAAAACGGAAGAAGATGACCAGTAATATGGAGACAATGACCTTCAAACAGAACATCATAGACAGGGCAAAAGAGAGGAATGATGAATGGAGAGAAATGGTTGCCAAAAGAATGATCTGGGCATCCTCTGACTTGGTTGCTGCTGAAGCCAAATATCACCGTAACTGTACCCAAGATTTTCTCAGCAAATCTGAAACACAGAAATCATTTGGCAAGCCACCTGATGCTCTGATGCAATCTACCTTCTATGAACTTTGTGCCTATCTGGATGAAAATGATGAATGTCAATATGCTGTGTCTGATCTCATGGAGATGATGGAGTCATTCTTGCATGGTGAGGAGGGCTACTCCATGAAGTACTTAAAACAGAATCTGTCAAAATCCCGCTTTCAAGTCTAAGGTGGTGAATACTGTATTATCAGTGCCAATGGACTAAAGAAGGTCACATAGTACAAGCAATGGTTAATGGTCACTGATAGTGACCTCGTTCACTCGCCTATAATCAATAACAGGACGAAAAGACCCATCCTTCTTAGGCACCACTCCGAGTGAGACTCTTGTACAATGTCTTCACGTAACATGTCGTCAACCAAGAACTATACAACAAGCTGACGAGAGTGAGGCAACCTATATTAGGGAACGTAAACAGGACGACCACCTGGTTGAAGATCAAATCTATGAACCACACAATCTGTAAGTCCTAATGGATCACCTGGCAAACCCAAACCCTGACGGTGAGTCACTAATAGTTCAATGAGACGAGGCGTCTCATTAGGAAAATCAATCTCACCTCCAAACGTTGCAAATTTGGAGGCCAAGTGAGCTATGTCACTCACTTGTGGAGACTGTAGCACAGAAGCTGCAATGCTAGAAGGTGAATCCTGGAAAGTATCAACGTCAACTACTTCAAAGAAGTCCAAGTGACTGCCAGGAGAGAGATTGATAGGAGCACCCATGACGTCAGTTACCATAGCTATGGTAACATGATCCTCGCGAGTAGTGGACAGAGTCACTTCCAAAGTAAGGCGATGAACACGAACACAGTCAGGCTAAGATAAAACGTCAGATCTAATTGGAGCACCTGAAATGCGCACCGGAACTCGAACTGCATTTAAAGGTCCAATAAAATGTTCTCCTACTACAACAGCAGCACAAAAAAATAGAAGTAAATCGAGGAGGTCCCTTCGAAGGCAACTCAATAACCTGGTCATGTACAGGAGGGGAGATACAAATGGAAACTGGCCTATCTGTTGCAGGGATAATAAATTACAATGAGTCATTACACGACGACCAGGAGATATATCAATGTCATGTGCTGTAAGAGCATCGATACCCAAGAAGCAATCACACATAAGGGCAAGACCAGAGACAACAACATAAGTGACATGGAAAACTGTAGCATGTGACGAAAACCAGGAAATGCAAACAGGTCCAAGAAGAGGCAAGGGGGCACCTTGTACATAATCCAAACTATTACAAAAGGAAATAAAGGGAGATTATACATATCCCGGAGCATAATAAACTTTTCTATTTATGAGACTACATTCTGCACCAGTATCTACGGTGACTGAAAGAGGTGTATTCTCTGTAAGAAATTGGAAAGTGAGTAACTGAGAAGACTCCGCAGCCTTCAAGAAGATGATCTGTGACCTAACAAACCTTTGGGTTGTGAAACGAGCGCTTGTGAAAATGGGGCGGAGATTGTCTAGGCTGAGAAGATGTCTCAGCTCTAAGCTGCAAAATCTTGAAACGCTGATCAGTCGAACGTTTACAATGGATATGACAGTAGCTAAGCTTATCCTTCGGTTCTACTCTGGAGAGGTCACGAGTCACATTAAAAGAAACATCCGATACATTCCTACGGACAGGGAACTGTCTTGCCTTATGTACATAACGCTTGTTACAATAGGTACATGTGAGTACAGCAGGGGTAAAAGTAGAGGAATGGGACCTGCGAGTAGAAACTGAAGACTTTGGGGGTAGAGTAGGAGAGTTATGAACATTGACTTGTTGCTGAGTACTGCTCATACACAAAGAACCAGAAGGCACTTTCCTAAGTTTATATGAAAGCTTTGTTGCAAAAAACAGTAGAGTCTCATCTGTCCTATAGATGAGAGAAGAGCCAGCTCTCCTTTCAAAAGGAGCTAAGTGTATGATGTATAAAAGAAACTCCAAAATAAGGCGCAACCTATCCAAACAGATAGTGCCATGATCAACCAACTCTGAATGGCAAGCGAATCTAAGGCTTCAACCACAACTTTGCTGGCCTGGGCCTGAGCACGTCTGTACTCGAAAGTGCCCACTTTGGATGTAAGAACATCAGCCTGATTAAAACACCATTAAAAACAATTAGCTACAGGGGTATCAGAAATAAAATAAGGAAATTAGACCAAAAGAGGTCGTAATTATACCCAATGACATAGGGTCGAGACAACGAAGCAGGCAACATCTCAGAAACCAGAGAATTAGGCACAAGCTGTGACCTTTCAAAAGAGTTTTTTTTTTCGACCACTTTTCAGACCATTGCTGTAGTTTATCAAAATGTTCTTGCATATCTATTTGATTTAAGTGATTATTTGCCATTCCCCACAGTTTTATATCATCAGCAAATTTAGAGTCAATAGATTTCAGTCCATGGCTTATAGCATTTATATATACTATGAATAGAAGAGGCCCAAGAACGGTACCCTGAGGAACTCCACTCGTAACATTTTTCCATCTAGAAGTTTTACCATTTAGAATAACTGCTTTTTACCGTTCAACCAATTACTAGTCCAACTTATTGTATTGATACATAACTTTCATAGTCATTAGGTGCACCCGAGCACTTGTATTTGTTATAAGCCTGTCTATTTTTAACAATATTTTTTTCAGTTTCTTTGTAAAGCCATTTTGGGTGAGCCTGATTTGGGGGGCGTCTGTCCTTAAATGGGATGTAATTATGGATCATCTTGGTAAGTGCATTTTGAAATATTTTCCACATCTGATCTACAGGTCTTTCACTTAATTTTGCTTCCCAGATTATAAGGTGAAGCTCCTGACATAGTCCTATGAACTGAGCTTTACTGAAATCTGGTACTTTAGATACACAGGTATCTATTCTAAAAAACCTTAACAGTTTCAATCTAAGTTGTGATCACTACTTCCAATAGTTTCACCAACTTCTACATCGGTTTTTATGTTTTCGCGACTAGTGGTCAATAGATCGAGTCATTTTCCATGTCTTGTGGGCTCTTCTACATGCTCAACTAAGTAAGTGTCACCGAGAAAATATATCAAGCTACTACCTATATGGCCACGTTCAAAGGTCATCCAATCAATTTCAGTAAAATTTAAATCACCATTTACCAATAAGTCCCTGTCACACAAACTAGACATTTCTTGAAACAACAGTTTGTTGTCTGCTAATGATAAGGTTTTTGGCCTATATATTACACCTACATTAATTTTAGATCCATTTGTTTGGTTTAATTGTACCCACAAACTTATCATATGCACCCTGTTTCACTTCCTCTAAAATACGTGTGTCTGAAGACAAAATGGATTACAATGGTAGAACATGCCAATAGGAAACCCTTTGCTACATAACTAGGACGAATGCTATGAAAATCAATTAATTAATATATGAATAATTATAATGAATACAGATAAATGATAAGCATGCAGAAAAATATTAAATAAACAGTTACACAATAACATTTTATAAGAAATAATAAACAGAAATGAACACATAGATAATAATAGACCAAAATAATTAAATGTATAACTATAAATAAATGTGTTAAGGTAAATACAATTCAATGGCAGGTATAACGGCATTCAGCTTAGGTGTTTATCTAAAAGAATTACAAAAATTCGAACTGTGCTACATTGCACCACTTCTTCAGGAAGTTTATTCCTTTCATTTACTACACGGTTTGCGAAATTGTTTCTCCATACATCCAAATTAAATCTACTTCCTGACAGTTTGAGACCATTATTTCTTCCCTGACTTGCATTCATTGTAAAAATTTCGTCACTATTCTTGTTATCAATTCTTTTTAGAGTCTTAAGACCTGTATCAAATCACCCCTGAGTCTTCGCTTTTTTTTCAGGTAAAATATGTTTTAGTCGATTTTCGTATGATTTGTTTTTCAATGTCTATAATGAGATTCGGTCACCATAGTGTAACAGAAATTTCCAAATGTGGACGAACTAATGATTTATATAGCTTTTCCGTTTTTCCGTTTTCTAAGGGGAAAAGAGACAAATGTGAAGTAGTTTTAGAAGGATAATTTTGTTGAGTGTAGTTCAAAAGGCTAATAGGAGAGTTTTAGTTGAGAGAATTAGGAGAGGAACAGTGTGAGCTTAGCAAAGGTGGATCAGATTTTTGTGGTAAGGTATATAGGTGAGAAAGCTTTAACAGAGGTAAGAGTTTTTTGGGGCCTTTATAACAGGGTAGGCAGGAAAGCATCCTGGCAGTTTTTTCATTTGTATATGGAGTTAGGGAAAAGCTGTTAGGGCCAATCAAGAGTTTTTACGAGAGTAGTAGAGCCTGTGTTAGAATGGGAAATGGAGAGAGCCAGATGCTTGAATTCAAGGAGAGACTGTGTCAGGGATGTGTCATGTCGCCTTGGCTGGTCAGTATTTACATGGATAGGTGTGGTGCTATCAAAGATGATAAGGAATGAGACTGTGCAAGAACGCCGACCCATTGGTATACTTCAGTATCGGTGGATAGATAACACAAAGAAAGAGATCCTGGAGGTGGCACAAGACATGAAGAAGTGCCAGAGAGGCACAGTAATGGGTCGTCACTCGTCAAGTGATCCGACAACCACATGAGTGAGTGGTCAATGTCACTTTCAAGCAATTACATCCCCTTTTTTTTAAGATGTGCCTACCACACAGAGAAATGTTATGTAAACATTGCGCGCAGGAATTTGGAATGAAATATAGATACAAATTGTTGATACTTTATTTCTAATCGTTGTATAACTTGGAGTAGTGGAATCCAAAACAAATAGTAGGATAACAATATAACGCAGCCATTCCAAAAGAAATGACAAAGCTGAATATAAAGAGATGTCAGTGTTATAACAAGTACCTTTGTCCATCCTTTCTTGTGTTAAGCATGAATTCTTGGTGTGAGAAGGAACATTTCAAATGAAGTTGTTTTACTGTGTTTGGTAACAGGTTGTGCATGGTGGGGTGGGATACGATGGGTAAGGTGTTGCTGTCCTGGGGTACGAGGTGGTGGGATACGATGGGTAAGATGGTGTTGTGGAGTGGTACGTGAGTGCGTATGAGGGGGTGGGGTACGATGGGTAAGGTGTTGCTGTCCTGGGATACGAGGTGGTGGGATACGATGGGTAAGATGGTGTTGTGGAGTGGTACGTGGTTGGGTATGAGGGGGTGGGGTGCGATGGGTAAGATGGTGTTATGTAGGGATACGTGGTTGGGTATGAGGGAGTGGGATGGGTTGAGTAAGAAGGTGATTTGAGGGGGTGCGGTTCCTTTTTCTCGTACTTCACGTCGGCGTGGAGTCCGTCGCCGTTGTCAACATAAGTAAAGGTCTTTTGGCGTCCATCGGGGAGGTCGACGACGTATTCGCCTTCAGTGTTGTCGCCGTTGCGCTTTTCGCTCGCTTCGTAGTTGGTGCCACTGTCGTGGTCGTGCACGCTGTAGCTATACTCGTACTTGGGAGGAACCTGCAATTCGAGAGTAACTGCTATACCTCTTCGGTTACAGACGCATACTCGGGTAGGTGGCGAGGTTTATCGCACCTGCAAACCATCTTTTCTTCACCATCGTTACATTATCATATTTATCATTATTGCCTTTTATGATAACTAAATTCTCATATGAAGGATCATAACGTCAACCATTCTATAAGTTTAGTATTTTTTCCAATTGACTAGATTTCTAATAATCATTTTCTTTATCGTAAAAGCTTAGTATATTTAGGAAGCCTTATCTATATGAAATGAATTATCAAGGTAATAGCTAATACTGCTATAATCACTTCACTGCAATCCATGAAAACCTTATATATATATATATATACATATATATATATATACATATATATATATATATATATATATATATATATATATATATATATATATATATATATGTATGTATGTATGTATGTATATATATAAATGCAAGAGTTTTAGTAAAAGTTGAAAATAAGTAGTAATAGTATAAAGATATAAGTTCATGGGGGTGATTTGACAGTGAGTTTTCTAGTGGTCAGTTACGGTCAATGCAATTGTCTTACATGACCCTTCCTCCTAAAGGATGATCCTCGTGATGAGGGTCAACCATTACTGAAAACTTACGTCAGAATAGGTGACAGGTGCTGGGTGGTATGGAGTAGGAGGAGGATGGTAAAGTTGAGGAGTGTAGACAGGAGGGTTAACTGCAAGAACCACCGCGGCGGCGCAAGCAGCAACGGCAAATGCAATCTGAAATATCAAGAGAAAAAGTGTCTCACTACTATCACAAGGATTACTACGCCAACAACGACAACCAAATAAACACATGAAGTCGTGCTTCTAAGTTGCTTTAGTTGTACCTTGAGGACCATGGCTGAAACCAGAGGTTCTTGTGACAAGCGTTGAATTGATGCTCGAGTTATATACTCGTTCAGTGTTAGCCGCCACTTTCTCTGGGTCGTCATCTGCACCAAAAAGATTTTGTCCTTTCGTTTCACCTAAAGTTCCGCATTGTTGAACCCCATATTTTTCAAATATTTACTTCTTTATGTCCCATTTTGCAGTTTCGCTCTCTAATACTGCTTTTATTTGCTAAATTCTTAAGTTCCTAAACATACACCTTCAGAAAATTTTTGAAAACATGGATACGTAAGTGATGGGTTAGTGACCCGATAAATGAGAGTATTATTTCGTATTCTCTTTCACTATTATCATTAAGTGGATACAGTATTTCTACTTACATTGTCATCCATTTTCTTACCTAGTCCAAAAGAGTTCAAATGGTTGGGGTAAACAAAGAGTTAACCATTTCCTTTAACATTTTACATGGTATATGAACAATGTCTTTTTAAATTCATGGTTTGCTGACCCAAAATAGATATTACATAATATGTTAAGTAATATACCACGAGGTTTTCGTGTAGGTAGAACTACGTTTTTGTATCTATAGATATATGTACGAGTATATATGCACACATATCCGTGTACGTGTGTCTGAAGACAAAGAATGAACATGCCAATAGTAGATTCTTTGCTACATAACTAGATTGAAAGCGATGAAAAATACAAAAACAAATTAATTGATTAATAGATGAATAAGTAAAATGAATAGACAAAGACATATGATAAGCAAACAGATAAATGATAATAAATAAACAGTAATACAATAACATTTTATAATAATAAATTGAAACAGATAAATAATGATAGATGAAAATAATTCAATATATTAAAGAAATGTGTTACAATGAAATATAATTAATGGCATGCATTACGGCATCCAGCTTAGGTATCTAAATGAATCATAAAACTTCGAGCTGTACTACATTGCACTGCCTCTTCAGGAAATTTACTCAATTCATTTACTACGCTGTTGGTGAAATTTTTTCTACATACATTCAAATTATATCTACTTCCTGACAGCTTGAGACAATTATTTCTTCTCTGATTTGTATTCAGTGCAGATATTTCATCACATATGATGTTTTCAGTTCCTCTTAGAATCTTAAAGACCTGTATCAAATTACTTCTGAGTCTACGCTTTTTTAAAGAAAATATATTTTAGTTCATTTTCCTATGATTTGTGATATTTGGAATCAGTTTGTCTCTCATCGTTCTATTTTTTTTTTTTTTTTTTTTTTTTTTTATATTTAAAAAACTTTAATAAGATTCGGTCACCACAGGGAAACAGCATATTCCAATTATCACCTTTTCTGTTTCATAAAGGAAAAGGGGACATATGTGAGTGTAATAGTTTCAGAGGGATCAGTTTGTTGGGTGTGGTTGGGAAGGTTAGTGGGAGGGTTTTGAGAGAATTAAGAGAGGACCAGGAGTAACTACTGAAGAACAGTAAAGGTTGGTTAAGGAAAGGTAGGGGTTGCGTGGATCAGATTTTTTGTGGTAAAACAGATATGTGAGAAAGTTTGAGCAAAAAGTAATGATGTCTTAAGGGCCTTTATGGCTTTGGAAAAGGGGTTGGGGAAAAGCTGTTAACGTCAGTCAAGAGTTTTTTACGAGAGTAGTGGGGCCTGTGGAGAGAGCGAGTGATTTGAATTAAATGTGGGACTGCGTAAGGGATGTCTCATGTCGCCGTGGATGAATAGGTGTGGTGCAGGATGTAAAGGGGAGGGTAATAGGGCAAGAGACTGGAGGACGTCCGGGACATGATACTCAATAGCTAAAAACTAGTTACACATTATACCTAAGAAAGGTACACAAAAATGGTAAACATCACAAAGAATACAATACAAGACACCATGGATACTACATAAGCAATACACAAATCCAGTTTAAGCAGACAAAGGATCCCTTGACCTGAGATTATAGTTAGGAGGGGTAGATATATAAGGCATAGTTTGTTCAGGGGGCCTTGGGGGAGGCCGGGTAAGTGCAGGGGTACGCACTCTTGTAACCTTAAACGTATCCAAGTGTAACACTTCGCTCAGTCCCTGCGAAGGATCAAAGACCCTAAACTTATTAGGATGTAACTGTTCAGTCACCAAAAAAGGGGTCTGCAAATCTACAGTTGAGCTTAGATTGGCGGTCAGGCATGCTTTTACATACATGATCACCAATGCTGATGTTAAATGCCTTAGCCCGCAGATGCTGTTTTTTTTTTTTTTTATCATCTTGGCTTTAGAGACATCAAGTTGATCTCATACAGAACTATAAATGGAATTCAAAGTGTGACGGGTAGGATTATCAAGCACATCATAAGGAAGTCGTTTTTCCACTCTATAGATAATATAATGAGGCGTCTTGCCCGTAGAGACATTAATGGTGCTGTTAACACAAACACTGACATGGGGAAGCCAATCCTCCCAAGATTCAACGTGCCAGAGTACATCTAAAATCTTCCTATTCGTCCTCTCCAGAAGACCATTGAACGCAGGATGGTAAGCAGTCACGAATGTTTGCGTGATGCCCCATCGCTCATAAATGCTCGCTAAAACCTCATTCCTAAAGTCCGACCCATTGTCACAAAGGAGCACTGAAGGGGTAGTGTATGGACAAAAAACATGATCAACTAGACCATGGGCTACTACTGGAGCAGACTTGCTACGTAATGGAGCCAATATTATAAAACGACTAACGTGGTCCACACATACGAGAACATACACATAATCTTGAGTACTACGAGGCACTTGTAAAAAGGTCTATAGCCATGGTCTGAAAAGGGGAAGAAGGCGTAGGGTACTCTAATATGAGACCAGTGTCCGTAGAACCTTTGTTCTGGGCACAAGAGCTGCACTGGGCTACATGAGAAGTAATGTCTAGTCTATGTTTTGCCAGTAATACTTCTTAGTGCCAAAGACCCAGAATTTTGTCACGACCTGGGTGACCAGTCAGAGGAGCATCATGCGCAAGGGATACAACAACAGGAACTAGGGAGTCAGGGATGACTAGTTGTGCCACATCCTGCTCAGACACTTCCACATTACGAATGAAAACCGTGTCCTACAGGGAAAATTGGGACAGGGGAACAGGTAAATCTGGTAAAGTGGTATCATCACAAGAATGTAGGATCTACATCAGTCTACTTGCTGCATAAATACAGCTCCAATATCTGTGCCAGAAGCATCTGTACAAATAGAAAAGGGAAGGCTATAGTCTGGGAATGCCAACACAGGGGCTTCAGTAAGTGCAAGTTTTAAGGAATCAAAATTTTTCTGATGAACATCACGCCATTGGAAGGAAGTATCCTTCTTGAGGAGACGTGTTAGTGGGGAAGCAATTGAAGCAAAACTCCTAATAAATGCACGATAGTATCAAGCCAGACCAAGGAAGGAAAGTACATGCTCAACTGACCTAGATTTTGGGAAGTCCCTGACCGCTTTGTCATTATCATCAGTAGTGTGAATACCATGTTTGTCAACAACGTGACCTAGGAATTAGATGTTAGACTTAAAAAAAGAACACTTGGGCAAATTGAGTTTGAATCCAGCATCAGCATACCGTTGCAAGACCATGTGCAACTTAGTTAAGTGGCTCTCCACATCCTTGGAAACTAAAATTAAATCATCCAGGTAAACAAAAAGGTCGTTGCCTATTAGACCATAACAAATGGAGTTCATCAAGCACTGGTAAGTCAATGGAGCATTCCGCAACCCCATGGGGCAACGAAGCCATTCATAATGTCCATTGGGAGTAGAGAAGGCCGTGACCTTACGAGACTTCTCCAGGGGTATCTGCCAAAATCCCGCTTTCAAGTATAAGGTGGTGAACACTGTATTATCAGTGTCAATGGACTGAAGAAGATCACTTAGTACAAGCAATGGTTAATGGTTACTGATAGTGACCTCGTTAACTCGCCTATAATCAATAACAGGACGAAAAGACCCATCCTTCTTGGGCACAACTCCGAGTGAGACTCTTGTACAATGTCTTCACGTAACATGTCGTCAACCAAGGACTGTGCAACAAGCTGACGAGAGTGAGGCAACCCATATGAGGGACCCTAAACAGGATGAGCACCTGGCTGAAGATCAATTCTATGAACCACACAATCTGTAAGTTCTAATGGATCACCTGGCAAAGCCAAACCCTGACGGTGGATCACTAATAGTTCAATGAGACGAGGCGTCTCATTAGGAAAGTCGATCTCACCTGCAAACGTTGCAAATTTGGAGGCCAAGTGAGCTATGTCACTCACTTGTGGAGACTGTAGCACAGAAGCTGCAATGATAGAAGGTGAATCCTGGAAGGCATCAACGTCAACTACTTCAAAGAAGTCCAAGTGACTGCCAGGAGAGAGAGTGATAGGAGCACCCATGACGTTAGTTACCATAGCTGTGGTAACATGATCCTCGCGAGTAGTGAACAGAGTCACTTCCAAAGCAAGGCGATGAACACGAACACAGTCAGGCTGAGATAAAACGTCAGATCTAATTGGAGCACCTGAAATACGCACCGGAACTCGAACTGCACTTAAAAATCCAATACAATGCTCTCCTACAACAACAGCAGCACAAAAAAAAATGAAGAGGTAAAGCGAGCAGGTCCCTTCGAAGGCAACTCAACAACCTGGTCATGTACAGGAGGTGAGATGCAAATGGAAACTAGCCTATCTGTTGCAGGGATAACAAAATTACAATAAGTCACTACACGACGACTAGGAGATATATCAATGTCATGTGCTGTAAGAGCATCGATACCCAAGAGGCAATCACACATAAGGGCAAGACCAGAGACAACAATAAAAGTGACATGGAAAACTGTAGCATATGACGAAAACCTTAAGGGAATGCGAACAGATCCAAGAATAGGCAAGGGGCACCTTATACACAATGCAAATTATTACAAAAGGAAATACAATCTTCACACTGGCAAAGAAAATCAATGGCTTTATAATGGTGATTATCACCGGAAAATTTGATAAAAGAAGGATCCTGGTGTAACAGTGTGAAAGTATAAGCCATTGTCTGAGGTGATGTTTGGGTATTAATAAAGGAGGGCAGCTTATGTTGTAGACATCGCCAAAACAAGGTTTTAGAATTTTGGTACCACTGCGTAACAACATTAACGAGAAAAACAGAAAAATATATACATACATTAAATATTGCAACCGCTTTACAAAAACACATGCCCCTTTACGGGAAAGATGATTCCATCTAGGCTGACGGTCGTAAAACAATGTCCAATACACAGGAAATACCTGAAAAAGGGTAAACAATAACAACAGTTTCTTACAGACAACCAAAGAGAACCGTCAAGAAATGACCTCACGGAGGAAACAAACATGGCCGCCAAGACAACACGCCTGGCTAAGTATATGAAATTTATACAAGAAGGTATCACAAAATCTCAAAAGGAGATTACAGGAATGCTTACTACAAGAAAATATATGAAAATACACAGTGCACAATATTGTTAAACAATTCAAAATAACCAGTCGGAGGCGACGTATCGAAACCGGCAATCACGCAGGCCAATTCTTCATTCAATCTAGGCATGAACAATAATCCGTCCTCATCCAGTCTCCAAGTTAATCGCCATAAACACAGCAACCATAGGCAAGCGTTCCACCCATGCTGAAGACGATGACGATAAACAAATGTTGAAGCAAAGCCAGAACACGAAGAATCACGAGGCATTCGTCTCTCAAAAAGCACGTGGCGGACCTTGCCAATACACTGTCCCCTAGCACAATCATTTCCTAAAAGTTACTAAATCCTGTAACCCTAGAAACTAGAAAGGGAGAAAGAAAAAAAATACACTCGCAATAGCTCCGGCTCCAAAGTTCACAACATTGCAAAGTTCAAAGTTGCGTTTGGAATACTTTCTAATGTACAAAACACAAAGTTTACACAATAGCAAATGTTTTTACGCCGCTGCCAACATATGTATGAGGGTGGCTAATGAAAATTAGATCGAATTGTATATATTAATTAGCACAACAGACAAAAACGTGCGCACGCTTGGAAGGCGTGATAGAAACAGCGCTTGGGGACACAACAACTTAAAGCGGGAAAACTCTCGAGCGAGCGAGCAGAACACTTAGTTTTTACAACACATGCACAGTAAACAATAATAAATATACAATGTTTCAAGTATACCATTATATTACTCGGCCACCACCACTCGGTGACCGCACCGAGCAAACAAGATGAAAATAATTACCAAGCAAGGCAAAAGCAAAATGTACATAATAATTTCCACACACGCAACAGGGCGACCACAAAAATGTGGAAAAGAATGATCAAAATAGCACACCCTAATACATTAACACACATAATTACATGACATAAAAAATATATAGGAATAACAAAGGAACTGTACACAAAAACTAGAAATACACAAAGGAACTGTACACAAACACTA
>NC_134782.1:31204707-31217207 GCF_046742065.1 Oratosquilla oratoria
TAAATAGATGATTGCATTGTTATTTTTTGCAGTTTCTATATAAAAATTAACTAATCAAATAGAGTGCACTGGTTGGAGTATAATATGTGAGATTTCATTTTGTTTTTTATGTCTATTTCTAGTATCAGACATCAGTATATTAGCTCGACAGTACACTCTTTATAATCTATCTTTAATGAGACAATATAGGAACAACATACATCATGTGTGGACGAACTAATAATATTAATGTTTTGTTGAAATGGTTGAACTTTTTTTACCAATACGATTGCACAATTATTTATAAGATTTATATTCCCATTATAAGGAAATGTGTTTGGTTGATTCAAGATCGTTATCAATAATTATACCCAAATATTTTCTGCCCACCAATAATGTCCAAATAGCGTTTAATTATGTAAATTTTCGTTTCCCTTTAAATCTCACTATTTTGCATCTCACTTCACCCGATTTTGTTAGGATTCAATGTTAAACAGATTTTAGTGGTGATCTAAAATGTTGTAGTTAATCATCAGCATTTTTACAATTTAGTCCATGTTGTAGTATATTTGCACTTTCATGTACAGTGATATCAAACCTATACCTTTAGGTCGTCAGTTGCTGAATACTTGACATATTTTCATTATAATTTTTGTGTGAACATAATTGTATTAACGTAATGATAATTATATAACTGTATAATCGTGGGTCAAGTTTGGGAGTAAGCTATGAATAGAGAGGGCTCAAAAAATGGAACCCTGAGGATCAACACTTGTAACACCACTACACATTAGAGACTTGTTGAGAACACGTTGTTTCATGCGATGTTTAATCAGTTTTTAATCTCTCACAGTAGTCTTTCTCTTTGGACACAAATCACGAAGACGAATAGTCACTACAAATCTTCAAGTCTTGGTTGTTCATTATATTAAACAAAATGTATCTAAGTTTGTCAACAAAGAAATGGTAACTCACGTCTGGGTAGTCGACGGGTGCCGGATGGTACGGAGGAGGGTAGACAGGGGGGTGGTCTGCAAGAGCCACCATAGTAACACAGGCAGCAATGAAGACGATCTGAAATATCGTCACGAAAAATGTCACTTTTTTGCATATGGCTCCCCGATGCCGAACATAAGTTAAAGACATAAATGCTTACACGCACACACATAAATATATATATATATATATATGTGTGTGTGTGTGTGTGTGTGTGTGTGTGTGTGTGTGTGTGTGTGTGTGTGTGTGTGTGTGTGTGTGTGTGTGTGTGTGTGTGTGTGTGTGTGTGTACATATATATTTACATATATTTATATATATACATATATATATATGTGTATATATATATAAATATATATATATATGTATATGTATATATATAGTTACATATATATATATATATATGTATACATACATACATATATATATATATATATATATTATATATATACATGTGTGTGTGTGTGTGTGTGTGTGTGTGTGTGTGTGTGTGTGTGTGTGTGTGTGTGTGTGTGTGTGTGTGTGTGTGTGTGTGTGTGTGTGTGTGTGTGTGTGTGTGTGTGTGTGTGTGTGTGTGTGTGTGTGTGTGTGTGTGTGTGTGTGTGTGTGTGTGTGTGTGTGTGTGTGTGTGTGTGTGTGTGTCTACATATTCAAGGGTTGTACCTTGAAGGCCATGTTTACAGTAGAATTCGGGAGCTGGAATGGGTTTGATACCTGATGGAGGGGCGTCCCGCTTTTATAGTCAGGCACCGTCACTTTCTCTAGATGACCATCTGCATCACCCTAATTGTTCTGTGGGTTTCCTCCCATTTCACCCATACAATCCTCACTCATAGACCAGTCCCTCACCTTCTCCATTCTTTTCTCTATAATCTGTTATTTTCCATCTTTATACCTAACTCTAAGTTTATATTTCATCCCTTACTTATTTCATTTCGCGGATTTAATGTGCTTCTCTCTTTTTCTTATTTCTTATACGCACTTCTCTTTGTTTCGTAGAGTGCAGTACCTATTTATGTTGGTTTAATTGTTGATATCTTAAACTAACCTAGAGTAACCTTACCTAACCTGACTGCAGGCACACAGAGCAATGTGTTGAATTTTATATGCATGTTGTTTGGACGTTTACTCACTCATTTATTCTATCATTTCATTTCTTGTGTTGTTTCCATGTCCTTTATGGTAATGCGTTTATTTTTCGGTTTCTACATGTTTAGTTTTATTATGTGAATTAAAAAGAACAACCAGTTTCATGGGAGCAGTATGATTCCCCAAGCAAAAGTCAATCTCTCAATACACTGACTCAAGCAAAATATATATTTTTTTGTCCCTGTTTGTCTTTCATGGAAACCCTATATGAAAATCAAAGTCTTCCTAATAGATGTGAAGGCCAAACGTCTTTCCCTCTAACCAAGAAAATAAATCTGAACATAACTAAAATTAACGAGATTTAACCTGATGTTTCTTCATAATAAGAAGATATCTAGGAAGCACTTAAGATGTTATGGTAAGATCAATTGTTGGTCTTTTGTTGATGTTCGACTTTATTTCTCAATAAATGAAACTAGACCTGGAAGACTTTCCTAATCCTCATGCTATAGGTAAATGTGTATCGAGGAAATTTGTTCTAACGATGTAACAAAATCTGTGCTTCAGGTGGAAGAAAACAATTCCTCCAAATACGATAATGAATAGATTTGGTACAACATCCCCATCTTGCAAACATCCTGCCAATTCCTTTAAGCTCAGTAACGACTTACAGATTATGGTCTAGTCACAATGTCATATAGCCAAGACCTCTTGTCCCTCCTGTGCATTCATATTTCACAATGATGTACAGAATTGTCCACTTAGAGCTGATAATATTCATGGCCGATTGTACCCTTGGCAAAGACTAAACACTTCAATTTGGCTTAAGGTAGAATCACCGTAAAGAGGATCTAACATTTTTTTTTATCCTTAATTTTGTTTGTGTCTGTCTATGGGCGAGATAGCTTGGTACAGTGAACATGTGTCATTTGTGTTTTGCTTAGTCTTTTGTGCTGTGTCCGCAATGTGCTGATACCGCAACTAAGACTCTCATTAAGTTTCAGCTTTGCAAATGTTGTTTAGATGTAATCTAGGTGTTTAAATTTACTCACGATAGTGTGATTGTTTAGAGATACTTGGATTGTGTTGTGTGCTTTCAAATGGTTACTAGGTTTATTGAATGCACATTTGTGTTGGTAGTATAACAGATGCAAGAAGATGGTTATCATGGGCTTGTATTAACCTATTTAGTACGATGACGACTACGTAGGCGTCATGAAGAGCGAGTGGGTATACGAGGAAACCACCGTTGGCGTCGTGATTATATTTATTTTGTAGTTGTAGCTGAGTGAGCCCCATATTCTGTGAACTGGCTTGATCATATTTTCTGTGGTAGCTGGGAGGTACTCAGGAGTGAAGAGGGGACGAGGGAGAGAAAGGGTGGCTATACTAGTTAGTGAAGAGATAAGTAAGCGGGTAGTGGAGTGGAAGGTTTCATCAAGGTTGATGTGGATGACGGTAAAGCTGGGAAGGGAGATGTGGGTTTGTGTGTGTATGGACCTGGTAGTGAGAAGAGCGTAGAGGAAAGGGAGGCTTTTTGGGTAGATATAAGTGAGTGCATAGAGGGATTAGGGAGAAATGTCAATGTAGTTGTATTGGGAGACCTTAATGCTAGGGTAGGAAATGAACCAATAGACGGAGTGATTGGGAAGTATGGTGTTACAGGTAAAAATTGTAGTGGAGAATTGATGGTGGAGATGTGTCTTGAGAGAGAATTGATGATAGCAAATACAGTGTTTAGGAAGAAAGTCAAGCATAAGTACACATAGGAGAGGGTGGTGGATGGAAGGGTGGCAGACAGAGTGTTAATTGACTATATAGTGGTGACCAGGAGTATAGTAGGAAAAGTTAAGGATGTACATGTTCTAAGGGGAGAGAGTGGGGGAATATCAGATCATTTCCTGGTGGAAGGTAAATTGAGAGTGGAGAATAGGTGGAGAAAGAGGAAAACGGCAGAAGGTAGGGAGGTACTTAGAGTGAACTGCTTAAATGAGGAAAAAAAGGAGAGTGAGTTTTAGAAGAAATTGAAAGAGGAATGGGAGGGAGTAAAGGATAGAGTAGAACTAGGAGTGGAGGAGGAATGGGGATGATTCAAGGAGGGAGTCATAAGGTGTGCAAAGATGGTGTGTGGAACAAGGAAGGCGGGAGGAAAAAGAAGGAAGGGTAGTGAGTGGTGGGATGAGGAAGCAAAGAAATGTGTAGAAGAGAAGAAGCAGGCATTCATAGATTGGCTGCAAATTAGGACGAGAGAATCGTATGAGAGGTACAAAGTAAAGAGAAGGGAAGTTAAGCATAAGATAAAGGAAGCAAAGAGGATAGCAGATGTGAAATGGGGTAAGAGTATGACAGAAAATTTTGAAAGCAATAAAAAGATGTTTTGGAAGGAAATTAAAAGAGGAAGAAGAGGCGAATCAAGTAGAGAAGAAAAGGTAAAAGGTGCAGATGGAGAGATGATAATGGAAGAGAAGGCAGTGAGAGGAAGGTGGGCAGAGTATTTTAGGGAGTTGCTAAATCTGAAGGAGGATAGGGAGGGAAAGGTAGCTGCAGTGGAAAGCGCTAAGAAAATGAGAGTGATGAGTGAGGAAAATGGAGGAGAAATAGGAAAGGAGGAAGTGAAAGCAGCTGTTAAGATGATGAGAGCAGGCAAGGCACCTGGTTTGGATAGATGCCATGCAGAATGTCTGAAGAAAGGAGGTGCAGTGATGGTGGACTGGCAGGTGAGGTTGTTTAATGTTTGTTTGAGAGAGGGTAGAGTGCCGGAGGACTGGAGGAGTGCCTGTATAGTTCCGCTTTACAAGGGAAAGGGGGACAAGTGTGAGTGTAGTAGTTTCAGAGGGATCAGCTTGTTGAGTGTAGTTGGAAAGGCTTATGGAAGGGTCTTGATTGAGAGGATTAGGAGAGGAACAGAGGGAGTAATTGGTGAGGAACAGTGTGGGTTTAGGACAGGTAGGGGTTGTGTAAATCAGATCTTTGTGGTAAGACAGATATGTGAGAAAGCTATAGGAAAAGGTAAGGATGTTTTGGGGGGCTTTTATGAATCTGGAAAAGGCTTATAACAGGGTAGACAGGAAGAGTTTGTGGGATGTACTGCAGATATATGGGATAGGAGGAAAGCTGTTAAGAGCAGTCAAGAGTTTTTACGAGAGTAGTAGAGCTTGTGTTAGGATTAGAAATGGAGAGAGTGAATGGTTTGAGGTAAAGGTGGGACTTCGTCAGGGATGTTTTATGTCGCCCTGGCTATTCAATCTTTACATGGATGGGGTGGTGCGAGAGGTGAATGCAAGGGTAGTGGATTAGGGGTTGGAGATGATTAAAGAAAATGGAGAAAAGTGGGAGGTGAGCCAGTTGTTGTTTACTGTCGACACTGCGCTTGTAGCAAGATCAGAATTGAGATTGAGGAACTTAGTGACAGAGTTTGAGAAGGTGTGTGAAAAAAGTAAGCTGAAGATAAATGTGGGTAAACGTAAGGTGATGAGATGTACAAGGAGAGAGAGTGACAGCAGGCTGGAGGTGAGCATTAAGGGTGAAAGACTGGAGGAAGTGGATAGTTTTAGATACTTGGGTGCGAATGTGGCAGGAAAGGGAGGAGTGGGGGTGGAGGTAGAATGTAGATTGAGAGAAGCAAGTAGATGCCTTGGTGGATTGAAAAGTGTAATGAGAAATAGATATCTAGGAATGGATTCTAAGAGGAGGTTATATGAAGGAGTGATTGTGCCGACAGCAATGTACGGGGCAGAAACATGGAACATGAGAGAGGAAGAGAGAAGGAGTTTAAATGTGTTTGAGATGAAATGTCTGAGAAGTATGATAGGGGTTACTAGGCTAGATAGAGTGAGAAATGAGGAGGTGAGGAGGAGAACAGGGGTGGAAAGGGAACTAGGAGATAGGGTTGATGAAAGGGTATTAGGATGGTTTGGACACATGGAAAGAATGAGTGAAGAAAGATTGGTAAAGGAAGTGTGGAAGGCAGAGCTGGAAGGAGTGAATATGAGGGGGCGTCTAAGGATGAGATGGATGGATGGGGTGAAAGGCGCATTACAAAAGAGAGGAATGTCTGTTGAGGAAGGACGGGAGAAGACAGAAGATAGTGGTGAATGGAGAGGGGTTGTGTATAGATGATACCGTGATGCATGAGGGGGAGTGAGTGGGGGATGGAGGGTGAGGAAGTATGTATGAGAAAAAAAATTGACGCAGCCCGAAGGGATTTCTCCCCGTCTTCTCCTTTTCTGCATGAGGTGACGGAGACGACGCTGCATCTGACCCAAGGCAGTGGACAGGATGCAAGAACGACCCGTCATCCAGGAGGTGCCAAGATAAGAGGGAGGGAGGAGGGTGGATGGGAGTGGAATATATAGGAAATGGAATGGGTGTGAGTGGTTTCTATGCTTTTTTCTTTTTGGCTACTCCCCATGTAGGGGGAAAAAGCCTTTGGTATATGTGTGTATGTATTAACATTCAGAGTGAAAGAGAAGGAGTAATACGGCTGTAACTTTATATTTTTTAATGCCAGTATTCTGATGCATCATCTTACATCAGGTAATTAATGCTGTCCGCGATAATTTGACTCGTACTGAAGAGGTTAAGTTGCATAAAAGTTTTTACTTACGTTAAACAACTATGACATTGAGTGCCTTTGAAAACTCAAGTTCAAGGCTACATATTTTCAGATTACATTTACTCGAAAACTATTATAGATATTTATTATCTTTAGCTTACAGGAAATCATGTACAGAGTTTCAATTTGGGTAAAAAACTGAACCTGAGTTAACTTGAATGGTAGAACTCTAAGGTATGATTTTATTATATTCATATATAAAACGCCAACAGTGTTAAGCCCTAATAACCGTGAGCTGAGAACAGGAAGTGAAAAAATGAGAGAAATTATAGTTTAATTAATTAATAGATAAATAAATAGATGAATGAATAGATAAATATATATATAATTATATACATATATATATATATACATATATATATATACATATATATATATATATATATATATATATACAGTATATATATATATATATATATAGAGAGAGAGAGAGAGAGAGAGAGAGAGAGAGAGAGAGAGAGAGAGAGAGAGAGAGAGAGAGAGAGAGAGAGAGAGAGAGAGAAAGAGAGATGAGTTGAATAAGTAAATTAGTAAAAAAAAAACAATATAAACCCCAATAACAGTGAGGTGAGCACAATAGATAAACAAATTATTTAATCATTTTAAGAATAATAATTAGTATGTGTAATCTCGTGTGTTGATTGAGAGGATTATTAAGGGAACAGAGAGTTAGTGAGGAAGAGTAGTGCTGGATTAACAAGGAAACTCTCTAGTAATTACTAGAATAAATATTTTTTAAGTATTTAAGTTTCAGAGGAATCAAACGTTCAAGTTTTGTTTTAGAGAGTATGTGAATGATAGATTATCTAAATAAAATACAGGGTCATATATTTATATATTTTCTTTTATTTCTATACTCAACAGAATAATTTTTGACTAGTTTGTATGCAGCCATACAATTTATCTTATAAAGGTGATAGAATATTTAATTGTATCATACAAATAGAGTGGCTGCAAAAAATGTATATGTATGTATATGTACGGTATATCAGCTGAAGTATCATCTGGCGTTTATGGTATAATAACAATCTTTGCTTTATTTCTCAAATGTGACCCGTTTCGTACAAGACTGCAGAAATAAACACTGTAGTTCCGATATTTGCTCTGCGCCCGAAGTTAATTAAGCATATGGCGGAGGGGGTGGGTGGGAGGGGTAGGAAACCGGGTGTTTGGCCTCTCCCTCGTACTTGACGTCAGCCAAGAGTCCGTTGCCGTTGTCAACGTAACTGAAGGTCTGTTTGCGTCCGTCGGGGAGGTCGACGACGTATTGTCCCTCAGTGTTGTATCCGTTGCGCTTCTCGCTCGCCTCATAGTTGAGGCCTCTGTAATGATCGGTGACGCCATATTCGTATTCGTATTTGGGTGGAACCTGTAATTGAAAGGAAATTATTGACATGTGAGGGGGAAACTGTACTTGTACATCTCAACCCTATAGTAACCAGTATTTGACAATTGTAAACAGATAAACAGGCAAGTTAAATAAGAAATATATCTCTAATAATTGTAGTTGGTGCCGTTGTAATAGTCATTTACTCCATACTTGTACTCATAATTAAGAGGAATTTGGGTTGTAAAAGAGGCGATTTAACAGGTGTATAAGAAAATTTGTAGAAATTAAGTCTCTGAATGACTTGTGCTACATTCCGAACGATGAAGCCTTTTACATTCTTTTTTTCTATGTCGGACTATTTGATTTTGTTGACCTCAGTTGATAGAGATTCCATTTTGTTTTCGATCTTCCTCTTGATCAAATGAAGGTATCTATCATTAAATGGTATAAAAGCATATAAAATATAATTGCAGTTAAATAGTATAAAACTAGTTTCAGCTGTATAAAGATAGTCTTTACCCAGAAAATATATTAAATTTTCCTACAGAGTTTTCTTTCTTTCCCACAAAAACCGAAAGTGAATGGCTTGACTTAGATTATCCACACTTCAAAACTATCCTACCGTTTACGTGATAACAAAGGCAATAATTTTATAACTTTTGTAGCTATTCATATTGTCACTATTATAAAATGTGATGACACATGACAGATGATTACCAATAGTCTCTTTTTGTCAACTTTATTCACGATCACTATTAGGATGGTTTGGACACATGGAAAGAATGAGAGAAAAAAAATTAGTAAAGGAAGTGTGGAAGGCGGAGGTGGAAGGAGTGAATATGAGGGGGTGTCCTAGGATGAGACGAATGGATGAGGTGAAAGGGGCATTACAAAAGAGAGGAATGTCTGTGGAGGAAGGACGGGAGAGGACAGAAGATAGAGGTGAATGGAGAGGGATTGTGTATAGATGATGCTGTGATGCATGAGGGGGAGTGGGTGGGGGATGGGGGATTAGGAAGTATGTGTGAGAAAAAATTTGACGCAGCCCGAAGGGATTTCTCCCCGTCTTCTCCTTTTCTGCATAGGGGGACGGAGACGGGGGTCGCCGAATTTATAAAGCGGCCTTGCTGTGGATGTGCTGTGTCTTGCGACACTGCTTCTGACCCAGGGCAGTGGACAGGATGCAGGGATGACCCGTCATCCAGGAGGTGCCAAGATGGGAGGGAGAGAGGAGGGTGGAGGGGAGTGGAATATATAGGAAATGGAATGGGTGGGAGTAGTTTCTATGCCTTTTTCATTTTGGCTACCGCCCGTGTAGGGGGAAAAAGCCTTTGGTATATGTATGTATGTATGTATGTATGTATGTACTATTATCACATAGAAAAGAAAAATCACCATACAGGTAATGTTATTTCCATTCATATTAGCCCATCCTAGTTGAGAACATTGCCTTTGACGTACCATTTTATGTTCATTATTACCCATTACCATGTGCCTTTAGGAAATATAGCATTAACCTAGTTAACATTCTCTATCAAAAACAAAATTAACATATCTAACTTCATGATGTCCTAAATGCACTTTTTCGAGACACCAGCTTTGTATCTTAGGAAGGAAGCTGTAACTTACGTCGGGGTAAGTGACGGGTGCTGGATGATTTGGGTATAACGGGACGTGATCTGCAAAAGCCACCACGGCGACGCAGGCAACAACGATAACAACCTGAAATAACCATCAAAGTGTCTCACTCTTATAACATGGCTCCCAATTTCAAGCCATAAATCTATACGAACATCTTGGTGGCGTATACAATATACATTTCCTGGGGTTGTACCTTGAGGGCCATGGTCCGGGGACTGAGAGCTGGGATGGATGTAATGTCTGGTGGAAGAGTGTCCCGCTTTTATACAGACTAGCTCCGCAACTTTCTCTTGATTAGGTTCTGCATCATCTGCATGACGATTTTCTCCCTTTGCACATACGCCACTTACACCATCCAGTTACAATTTGATCATACCCTCTCCTCATTTTTTATCTCCTGTTTCTCTATTTTACTTGACACTTTTATCTAATGCTGCTTTTATGTACTCCCGTGCGAGTATATTTACGTTTACCTTTCGCCTCATTGTTTCATATTTAATCTTTAGTCTCTCTGTTTTGTACTTGTTCAATATGTTCAAATTGCATTCCGTTATTCCTCCTTATCCAGTGAACTTTTGTTTACATATAATGACTTTTCTTTCCCATTTCACGTCAATATCCAGTTATCAGATGAATAAAAACTGGAGCTGTTACGCTGAATAACTTTTGATGCTCAAGCCAAGGGAACTTCAGTTAATATCTTTTCTCACTAGCTAACATTAGATCGGTATATCATTTCTAAATTTCGGTTGTGATTATCTTGTAAATGAGAAGTCCATACATGTCCTCAGGAATATGCTAAAATCAACCCTATCTTGCTGGATTCGATTCTAACATAGGGCTGGATAGCATGGAAATAATGCATAATTCAACCCATGGCGTTAGACCAAAACACAACTCAGAAACCCAAAAGATATTCCAGGAGCATTAGCTCAAATATGGCTTCAACCCGGAACAAATTAGTAACAAGCTGAAATTTTCAGGAAGTGCTTAGGAGACCTTCCCTAATAACATACTAAAAGTCTCCAAGAATCCCCCTCGAGGGTTTTGAGAAATTCAAGATGGCGCCCAAAATGGCCATTGATATATTTTGTTATATCTCAGGTCTCAGTCAAAATAGGAACACAAATGAATTATGAAAATAAAGGTTTTCAGACCCAAGGAATTCATTCATGTCAGTGTATGTGTGATAAATTGAGCCTGTGTCATGTTTTTGAGCTGCAAGTACATTCAGAGATGTTGTAACAAATAATTCTGAAACGCCAGAAAGTTTTTTTAGTGATGCATGTAAAACCATGATTATCAATTGATGAAAGTGTTAGCCTAATTCATATGTTGTATGTGATGTTAAATTTTCATTGTTTTCAGAGTTCAAGATGGATTCGTGCGTTATTTGCAACGAGTTATGCACCAAGGATTATGTACTAGTAGGAGCCAAGGGAAGGACAACCTTAGTAGCAGCAAGCCTGGAGAGGAAGGTTGGACTTCATGAAACCTTGGAGATACAGAACCCACTGACACTTCACATCGCCTGCAGGTAGGCCTACACCCGGGAGTCCTCTATCAGGTCGGCAAAGAGGAAGTCAGAAGTACTGCCAACTTGTAGCAGACTTACTACAAAACGGAAGAAGATGACCAGTAATGTGGAGACAATGACCTTCAAACAGAACATCATAGACACGGCAAAAGAGAGGAATGATGAATGGAGAGAAATGGTTGCCAAAAGAATGATCTGGGCATCCTCTGACTTGGTTGCTGCTGAAGCCAAATATCACCGTAACTGTACCCAAGATTTTCTCAGCAAATCTGAAACACAGAAATCATTTGGCAAGCCACCTGATGCTCTGATGCAATCTACCTTCTATGAACTTTGTGCCTATCTGGATGAAAATGATGAATGTCAGTATGCTGTGTCTGATCTCATGGAGTTGATGGAGTCATTCTTGCATGGTGAGGAGGGCTACTCCATGAAGTACTTGAAACAGAAGCTGAAGAAAAGATATCAAGATGACATAATCATTACAAGTCTCTCTGGAAAGTCGAGCATTGTTAGCTTCAGAGATTCAGCTCACTGCATTCTTCGAGAAAAGTGGATGGCAGACAGAGCAGCAGACAAAGCAGAGGAGAGTGAAAGAATAATTGAAATGGCCGCGTCAATCATTCGTGATGACATTCGATTGTCTGTATTTGACCTCAGTGAATATCCTAGTTTGGAAGATACTGAAAATGGTTGTCTATGATTCCTGGGTCTCTGAACCTCTTTCTGCACAAATTGTTGGACCCAAAGGGCAAAACACAGGTGTACTGAGCAGGCGATGTACTGCCATAGCCCATTCTGTTATTTCTGCCTACAGACCAAGGTCTTTCATTTCACCTGTTCTACATCGCAGATATGCCTCTCGTGAGCTGATAGATATTCTCAGCAGTATCAGCTTTGCTGATGACCACAAGGAGGTGCAGAGATTTGAAAATGGCCTGCTCTCTGGCATTGAGCCCTCCTATGGCCTCAATGGCTTCACCCAGTTCATATTTGACAATGCCGATTTCAATGTGGCCACACTGACTGGGCACAACACTTTCCATGCTATGGGAGGCATAGTTTGTATTACACCACCAGCAATTGTGGAGAAATCTCCTGTCAAACGCACAATACAGCTGAAGTAGTTGGTACTTTTGGGCAAATACCCATCAAGACCTACAGCAAGCCAGCAGTTCCCTGTTTACAGTCAGTCACAGTAGCACCTTTGCAGATCTCTGACAATCAGTGACTACAAGCATCCTCTCTTGATTCGATTTGGATGCTAGGGTTCATGGTAGACCTAAAACCATGCCTGCCCTGGACTGCCTTTAT
>NC_134782.1:31239707-31244707 GCF_046742065.1 Oratosquilla oratoria
CGAGTTTGATTTAATTTATTTAATTTATTTGATTTATTTTATTTATTCCATTTTCCCTCTTTTGATCACATTAACTTTCATCAATTTAAATTCTGTTCTGGTAATGTGAGTTTCTTTTCATATCATGGTCACACTATACTCATATTATCATAAAACATGACATTCCGCCACATTTTATTTCATTAATTTATCCTTCCCCTCTTTTGTTCAAATTTAATTTGTATCACATATTTTGTATCACATATAAATGCTTAATATTTTCTGTTCTGTTAATAATATGTTTCTTCTTACACACTATTCTTATATCATCAGCCACTCTATTCCCACACATACATCCGAGTTTAATTTAATTTACTTAATCTATTTATTTAATTTATTCCATTTTTCCTCTTTTGATCACATTAATTTTTATCATAATGTTTAATTTCTGTTCTGGTAATGTGAGTTTCTTTTCATATCATGGTCACACTATACTCATATTATCATAAAACATGACACTCCGCCACATTTTATTTGATTAATCTATCCTTTCCCTCTTTTGTTCAAATTTAATTTGTATCACATATTTTGTATCATATATAAATGCTTAATATTTTCTGTTTGTTAATATGTTTCTTCTCACAACAAGATCACACTATTCTCATATTATCATAAAATGTGACATCTCGCCACATTTTAGGACACCTCAGCCACTCTATTCCCACACATACAACTGTAATTTATTCCATCCTTCCCCTCTTTTGTTCAAATTTAATTTGTATCATATTTTGTATCACATATAAATGTTTAATATTTTCTGTTCTGTTAATAATATGTTTCTTCTCACACACTATTCTCATATCATCATAAAATGTGACATCTGCAATGACTGCAATTAGATTCTTCAGTATCACAAATCCCACTTTCAGTATATCCAATAAAATATGTTCTTCATTATCACTAGCATTATGTATGAATTGCTTGACTCATGTCCTCTCGAGAAAACTCAAAACCCTCCGAGACCACAAACTTCCGTCAACGAAGGATGGGGTTTTGCTGAGTCAGGATAGGAGTGCTTAGAGTCATAAAAACTTATAAATAATAAACTTAGATACCTTCAAAAACTTATAAATTGTTTGCTGGACCTAGTATCAACCTTCCCTGAAAATGTCATTAAAACCCGTCCATAATTTTTGCGTGAAGTTGGTCAAAGTCAAAATAATTACCTCCGATTTTTTTCAGAAATTATGGTTTATGAAACACATTCATTATTCATTTGTTGTAGCTCTGCTTTTCCTTAAAGATAGTTGGGACATTGGTCTCTACAAAATGATGATGACCAACTGCTTCATGTTTCATGTTTTTAGTCAAGTACCCTCTAAAGTCAGCAATACCTTTTTTTTTTTTCCATTAAAATATATGTCTAAGAATTATAGTCTCTTAGCATATAAATGGAAGAAGATAAGTTGAAGTACATATGTTTTGATTTCTATGTCAATAAATGCAGTGAAAGTATTTTTTTTTTTTTTTTGGGGGGGGGTCTGTCAGACCCCGCTTTACCTGAGGCGTTTGCCAAAAAGGCCTTTACCTGTTAATGGTTAAGAACATAAGAATGAAAGAGACAGCACGAGGCAGTTCCATGTCTCTCTATCCATAAAGTTATCTTCTCTTACAACAACCAATAGTTTCAGAGTTCACTATAATGTTACTAAATCTATTCTTTTCATTAACCATTCTATTGGTAAACCAGTTCTTGCCTAGACAGAATGGCTAACGAGTGGATTAGAGTTAGTAACCATTTAATGGGCAATGGAGCTACACAACGGCAGCACACTGTCGGCGGGGGGTAGGGGGGTTTAGTAGTATATGTACTACGAAACAAGAGTCCTATGACATTTTATGGTTTGCTGTTGACTGCAAATGGTAACAGATTGTCTTGTAGTCAGTCATAGACAGATTCCACGAATGAGAAGCTATTACTCGAGTTGACGAATAGTAAAATAAGAGTACAACCATAATCAATCAAAACTGCAATCGTTCTATTCATCATAGTGGAGTAATTACACTTGATTTAGCATCTAGACCATCTTATAATTTCTTATGACAAAGATTCAAAATATTTTATCACATAGCGGGAATTTTTTCAATATTTAGCTACGATCAAACACATAATCATGATGTTGATATTTGGGAAACCACATTTGTCGGTCATACGTGCTAAGTAAGGTTTGTGAAAATAATCTAATTCTATTATACAAATATAATTTCCAATTCTTTATTATAACTAAGAAACAATAACAATTCCAGACTAGGATTAGAATAATGTGAATTTTAATGAAAATTGGAATTAAGCATGACTAGTGGCAAGAGGTGGAAGAAGTGAGGATAAATGTAATGGATATATTTTAAGGAAAGCAAATTGCAAAAACGAACACACATGGAACACAACTAAAACAAAAAGATGGCTTCAAGTACCTTTGAACAAAGGTCAAAAGCATGGAGGGAATGAAACAGGAAGTGAGAATCCGGGTAAGAGTAGGATGGGAAAGATAAAAAAAAAAAATCGAGTGTAATTTACGACAAAAAGATTCCATTAATGCTGAGAGAGAAGATTTACACAGTGGTTGTCAGCACTGAATTGATGCGTTTTGTATGAGTGTTACGCCCGAGACACCACAGAAAGCAAAAAAAGTATTAGAATGAATCTGATAAACGAGAGACTTGTATTTCTGCAAAAAAGTGGGTAGAAGATATTAGACATTGTGAGCAAGCTTTATCTTACTACATCTTAATAACACTTTACTGATGAAGATCTTCGAGTGTGAAGCTTATTCACTGGGACTAACCCAAAAACAGCATCATCATTCATCTCAGTGCCTTCGTTGGGAAAACTGCTGATATTTTGTTGAGTGTTCCTTATGATCTTCAGCCATATGTAGGATGAGGAGCAGGTTGATAGGAGGGTGCTGGGACGTACGCAGGGTGCTTGGCCTCACCCTCGTACTTGACGTCAGCCAAGAATCCGTGTCCGTTGTCGACGTATGTGACGATCTGTTTACGACCGTCGGGGAGGTCGACAATGTACTGCCCCTCTGTGTTATAGCCATTCCGCTTCTGGTTCACCTCATAGTTGTTGCCGCTGTAAGCGTCGGCAACACCGTACGTGTATTCGTAATTGGGTGGAGTCTGAAAGAACAAGAGAGATTGAAGTTCTTACGCGACGTCAGGCCTGTGGTTTTTCTCATACAAAGGCGACGCAGGCGACGCAGCACAGAGCAAAGGTAGATTATCTGCGTCTCAGTTTGCGCTTAGGCTCATATATATATATATATATATATATATATATATATATATATATATATATATATATATATATATATATATATATATACATACATACACACTGAATGGTTCCCAGTAATCAATTAATATCTTTTTCAACCACATATCAATAATAATTCCATACCATCACAAACGAGACTGAGAATCGCTCGAAGGAGGTATCCGTTGGAAATTGAAACGTGGACGAGCCGAGGATTCAAACCCAGCTAACCCGTAACAAAGTTACATTGACGTAACCCAATACGCTATCTCTCTTAATAGCGTATTGGATTACATCAATGTAACTTTGTTACGGGTTAGCTGGGTTCGAATCCTCGGCTCGTCCACGTTTCAATTTCCAACGGATACCTCCTTCGAGCGATTCTCAGTCTCGTTTGCGATGGTATGGAATTAAAAGTGATATGTGGTTGAAAAAGATATATATATATATATATATATATATATATGTGTGTGTGTGTGTGTGTGTGTGTGTGTGTGTGTGTGTGTGTGTGTGTGTGTGTGTGTGTGTGTGTGTGTGTGTGTGTGTGTGTGTGTGTGTGTGTGTGTGTGTGTGTGTGTGTGTGTGTGTGTGTATATATATATATATATATATTGTAAAAATTAAAAAAAAATGTAAAATTATTGTAGTTAGGGATTTTCGTCATGTCAGTACTTTCGATTTTTAAACATTCTAGTCATTACTACTATCAATAGTTTTAAAGCTATTGCAAAAAATGCAACTAAGATAACTGTTATCTTTAACGATATTGTCCGAACGATGTTATCTTTTTTTTTGTCGTCAAGTCATTTTTAATTTCCTTAATTCTAATATAGAATTACCCAGAAACATAGTTCTTATCAATTCAGTCTATGTCAGTTTTAGATTTAACATAATTTCGTCATGTTTTGTATATTTGGATGCCTTTGCAGAGTAACCACGTTTGAACATTTTACAATAAATTTCAGGCAAATCTAAACTCACATAGAGGTCTTTGAATTGTATAGGCAAGATCTTGTTTCATAGCGTGATTTTGGAAAAAGGGTTATTAATTTTTAGTTCACTAGCGTTTGTCTGTATGTTATTGATGCAACAAAACAAGTAAATAACTCACGTCTGGATAGACAGGACTTGGGTGGTATGGAGGAGGAGGAGGAGGAGGAGGAGGAGGATGTGGTGGAGGATGTGGAGATGGATGAAGAGGACGATATAGTGGGGCAAGGTCTGCTAGGGCCACGGTGGCAACGCAGGCAATGAAGACGATCTGAAAGACGAATCAAGAACATGCGTTTCAATTATGACGCTCTGTTTTCAATGTTTACAGTATAAGCAACTTGCACACTAAGTTAAAGGAGTAGCACGCCAGGAGGCGCGTAGCTTTGCCGAAGCCGTCACCATCGTCCTATGCACTTGGACTGTTATGGCAGATAATAGTCACTGCTGGGAATTGGAGAGAAGTGCGGGATTCAAACCCATAGCTAAGCGAATGCGAGACCAGCACGCTACCGATTATGCCAACAGCACGAACACTGACACGTCTATTAACACGAACTGTACCTTAAGAGCCATGACTTGATGCCTGGAGTCTGGTGCAATTGTGAGGCGAGAAGAAGCCGTGTAGGGCTTTTATATCACCTGGCCTTTCCAATTCCCCCACCGACGCCATCAATTCAAGGTGGTGGTTTTTGTCGTTATTCTCTCA
>NC_134782.1:31252207-31254707 GCF_046742065.1 Oratosquilla oratoria
ACAAAGCAATTATCATGGTGTACAATATCTTCTTCTTGACAATGTTAGGCGCCATGCTTGTTGTACCGGACTCCACACGTTACTGGCATCGTCGGGCACGCCCAGCGATTCATCAACTCGGTCGTTTGGACAACAATCACGGGAAGCCCCGGCAGAATTTGCCGGCCAACCGCGCTGCCCGACGGACACGCCCGATCGTCTGGACACGGATTCACACGATTATCCGACAACATTCCCCAGGTTAGGCTATTAGTCAGCCAATGAACTTTGATACTGTTGTTGCTGGGTTAGTGTTGGAGAGTATGTGTCGGTGTTGTAGGTCGTTTCCAAATTGATTCTGTGTTGATACAAAAAATAACCAACAATCGGCCAAAATAATTTTTACTGCTCTATTGGCAAAATATCACAATTCGTTTATTATAGAAAAGGAGAGATTTTTAAAATTCAATTTCTTACAATTGTATACTAAGACTCAAATAAAAAAAAGATAATTTAACATTTACTAACACTGAAAAGTAAAATTTGACCAACTTCATTTGTTATACAATACTGTATGTGTAAAAATTTTCTATAGATTTTATAGATAGGCCAGTAAGATGGATGAATATATATCCACGTATGTCTATGATAAAGTTCTAACAAGCGGAACATCGTACTAATAGAGGCTCCTTCCTCATGTGGTGTTTCTTTCGATAGATGAACACACCAAAAGATAGGTAGCATTCTACTTTCTAATAGCAGTAAGTACTGGCAAGGACCAGGGACTATCCCAAAGCTAAATAAAGTTGTTGGGCGTTTTCCAGAATAAAGTGTTAAGTATCATCGGATTAAGGGTGTCAAAATCGAGGTTAACGCTTTCTCATTTATCTACCGGTATCTATTTATTTATTTATTTATCTATTTATCTATTTATTTGATCTATTTTATTATTATTATAAGTATTATTATTAAGGGTGTCAAAATCGAAGTTAACGCCTTCCCGTTTATTTATTCATTTATTTATTTATTTATTTATTTATTTATCTATTTATTTATTTATTTATTCTATTATTATCATTATCATTATTATTATTATTATTATTATTATTATTATTATTATTATTATTATTATTATTATTATTATTATTATTATTATTATTATTATTATGATTATTATTATTATTATTATTGTTATTATTATTATCATTATCATTATCATTATCATTATCATTATCATTATCATTATTATTATTGTTATTATTATTATTATTATTATTATTATTATTATTATTATTATTATTATTATTATTATTATTATTATTACTATTATTTGTTATTTATTATTTATTATTTATTATTTATTATTAATTATTATTACTATTATTTGTTACTAACGCTAGGCTTAGTCATACCACAAACATTAAAAACATGTCTTTATAAGAAAACAAATTTTTCAAAAGTAGCAAATAAACAATTTTTTTATTTTTCCCTCCTTTCTCAGGTCCAAAATGTTGCTTTGGTTCGCTGGGATTCGATCTCGAACCTTAAGTACCATCGGGGCACATTGAGCAAAGGAACGGACTCTACAAAACCTAAGCTCCTTTATGTGTGAGTCTTTCTCTTTTGAATCAGTTGCATTTAGATGTGTATTTTCATGACTGTTTATGTACGTACATATACATACATATATACCATGTATATATATTATATATATATATATATATATTATATATATATATATATATATATATATATTTTGCTTGCTTGTGGTAGTCCTTCGGTAACGAAGATGACGTACTTATCCTCTGAATGATGATTAGTAAAAGGATTAGAATTGTAGTTACACTAAAAACAATAATAGCAGTAGTAAACAGCAGTATCAACATTAATCATGGTTTAATGCTTATTACATCTTTGGTATAGTAGTTTTGATATCAGTTTTAGGATCTAGTTTCTTTGAAGGTGAATTCTTTGGTGACTTCTTAGGCCAAACTCGGAGGCACAGATCCTACCGCAAGTGGGACAGGGAATTCCTTGTGCCGGGTTAACAAGACCTCGTGCCATGCGTTCATGTCTGTGGTTTTGTCGCTCGATCCTGATATTCGTGCGAGCAGCTTCAAATATGTCGACAGCCTGATGGACTGTTAATGTCCAGCTTTCTCGGTCACTGGCCAGAGTTTCAAATTGGTCAACAGAGATGTTACATTGTTTGAGGGTGGCCTTTATTTGGTCTTTAAACCGCTTTTTTGGTCCTCCCGGAAAGCGGTTTCCATCCCTCAGCTCGCCGTATAGTATTTGACGTGAGAGGCGACATTCAGGCATTCTGATCACATGACCGATCCACCGGAGCTGGCGACGTACTATCATTGATTCAATACTGATGGTTGAAGCATTTTGTAATATAGTTACATGAGAGATTCGGTCACGCCATGTGATGTTAAGGATAGTTTGAAGACAGCGTATATGAAACCCTTCAAGTCTTCTGATTTGGGCCTTGTATAAGGTCCAAGTTTCACTGCCA
>NC_134782.1:31259707-31269707 GCF_046742065.1 Oratosquilla oratoria
GAGCGGCTTGCGTCTTACAAGACGAGAATCGTACCATCACGCTATCCTGACCCTTCAAAACGAAACGACTTAGTTCACGGCCCAGTCGTTCCGCCGAGGGCACCCGGGTAGAACGTGGTATGTACTGTATTTCATCAAATCCTTTATGCAGGCTAGTCTTCCGACAAGTATTTGTGTCAATTGACATTTGGAAATAAACTCATCTGCATAAAGGACTTGATGAAATACAGTACATACCACGTTCTACCCGGGTGCCCTCGGCGGAACGACTGGGCCGTGAACTAAGTCGTTTCGTTTTGAAGGGTCAGGATAGCGTGATGGTACGATTCTCGTCTTGTAAGACGCAAGCACTCAGGCGGGAGTTCGAATCCCAGCAGATGAGTTTATTTCCAAATGTCAATTGACACAAATACTTGTCGGAAGACTAGCCTGCATAAAGGATTTGATGAAATACAGTACATACCACGTTCTACCCGGGTGCCCTCGGCGGAACGACTGGGCCGTGAACTAAGTCGTTTCGTTTTGAAGGGTCAGGATAGTGTGATGGTACGATTCTCGTCTTGTAAGACGCAAGCCGCTCAGGCGGGAGTTCGAATCCCAGCAGATGAGTATATATATATATATATATATATATATATACTTTTTTTTTTAATAGTTCCACTACGTATCCACTTTACGCAAGGTACTTGGTACCGTGTACACTCAAGGTTACCATGGTAACAGACATGACGCGATGGGTGTTAGATGAGTGTTAGTTCATATATGTGGTCACTGTAACAAAAGGGTTGATAGTTAAACCCTAATTCTATGTGGTACAAGTTAAGACCGTAGCCTCTGTTGAGGAAGAGTACTAAATACGTCTGAAAATGATAGTGATTAAGTTCAAGCACACTAGTTTAGCGCTCAATTATCCTTTTCAACCCGATGATTAGACAAAGTGGGTCAAGGTTGTCATATTACACTTGCTGAAAGCAGCAATTTAAAGGGCTAGAACAAGTAAACATTGAATAAGATTAGGCCAATATTTATGTAGATTGGTATGCTTTTCACAGAAGTTTAGTTGATAAATAGCATATGCATTAAGCCTATGCAATTTGAATATATTTGTTTATGAGTATTATTCATATATATATGGTATATTCTTTTAAATAAAGTAGCACATGGATTTGAAAAATAGCCCAATTGGCTTCTTGTAACCAATGTTCCCTCTAATTTTTTGCTGTGGGTGTGAGCAGAAACTTGGTTGTGTGCAAACTCTGTCTGTATGTGAGCACCCACCCGAGTCGCCATCTGATCATAGCAAATACGCACAATTTGTAAGTTTGTATTACATATTGCCTCCACCAGAGCAATTATTGATTTGACGGTTGCCAGTTACCATATTTTTAGAGAGAATTTATAAGTTAATGTTTGGGTGGAACGTTTTTATTGAATGGATTTTGATATCATTTGAAGACCTTGTGTGCGTACATTTTTTCTTTATGTGCGCGCGCACATGCGCACAGCTTAGAGCAGCAGCGATTCTCAACCTTTTTACCCTTGCGTAATCTTTAAAATAAATTGCATGTCTCAAGGAACCCCTGCGAAAAAAAAACACCTACACCACATCTTTCTCATTTTATTTTCATCGTAATAATAGTTTAGATAGGATGATGTCTATATTACATTATCACAATAACCAAGAATATGTCGTGCGTGTTTAATTATATTACGTACATGAAATTAAAAAAAAAAAATCAAAAGTGCATTAGCTTATCTCACTTGTTCTCGTGGAACACCTTAGGGACCTTTTGCGGAACCTTTGGTCGAGAAACGCTGGCTTAGAGGGAACGTTGCTTGTAACGGTGAGGCCCTCGTAATCAGTGAGGCTCTCGTTTACTCTCGAGACCGCCTTCCGATGAGTAACAATAGTTAGCTTTAAGAACGCACAGCCAACTTCCAAGGTTCGACGACAGTCACTGACTCTGAGGCAGATGCAGGTATAAATCAGTCACTGTGTGTGTGTGTGTGTGTGTGTGTGTGTGTGTGTGTGTGTGTGTGTGTGTGTGTGTGTGTGTGTGTGTGTGTGTGTGTGTGTGTGTGTGTGTGTGTGTGCCTGTCTGTCTGTCTGTCTGTCTGTCTGTCTGTCTGTCTGTCTGTCTGTCTGTCTGTGTGTCTGTGTCTGTCTGTCTGTGTGTGTGTCTGTGTGTGTGATTCACCATTGTTCTGGATCACGTGTTGGACTCGTGTTCGACAGCTATTTTCCTCCCGGAAAAGAGCTCAGAGCTCATATATGACCGGTCTATGGGTAATGCTGTCACCTTACACGCACACATGCACACCAAACTCCCCGTCCACGAGAGTTAGAGTAACGACTCGCAGTGCAGTGATACTGAAATTATCTAAGCTCTGGGCGGGATTCGAACCCGGACCGCCGTAGTGATGGCCGCGAACGCTACCACTGTGTGTGTGTGTGTGTGTGTGTGTGTGTGTGTGTGTGTGTGTGTGTGTGTGTGTGTGTGTGTGTGTGTGTGTGTGTGTGTGTGTGTGTTGTGTATGTGTATGTGTATGTGTGTGTGAGCATGGGTATGTGTTTATATGTATGTGTGACCATTTATGTATGATTTTTTAAATGCGTTTTCTTCTCTACATGTAAATATGTGCGTGCTTGCTTATGTGTCTTCCACCATGCGACTGTTTGTGTATGTGGAAACATGTATGAATCTATACATCATGAGAAATCGACTATATTTACAGATGCAACCTAACCTCTAATTCATCCATCAGTGCTCCCTTTCAAGTCAGTAGAACAAATACTGTCTATTTTTAATGAGGAGAAATTTTTAATCAAGTTGTACCAAGATCTTCTTAGATTATGTCTTAAGCAAGAATTGTTCAATATAACACTAAACAAACCAGTAATGGCCATTGCGAAGGAAGAGGAAGAAAAGGACCAAAAACCAAATGGCGGATTGTGCATTTCCGCGCACGTGAGTAGGTGTCTGAGCACAGATGATGAATGGCTTTTTGCTTACGTGATTGCCCATTGGAAGCACGAAACACCTCACGTTATATAAAAGATGAGTCACGGGTGATCCATCACTGTTGCAACACAGATGACCGACGATTCGTGGATGCTTAACTCTTCATCCGTGATGAGCTTCCCACGTGTAAGAGTTGACAATAAGAAGTCGAGGTTTAGCTGTAGCTGAATAAAATTGTCTGGCGTTAGTAAGAATGAAATACTCGAGAGTCGCTAAGCTTTTGAGAAGTGGGGAGTTTAACTCGCGTGAATAAAACCTTCTGCCGTTACTCAGAATTATATCCTTTAAGTGAGATGACACTCCAGGCACTAATAAACTTGATTAGTTTATTTGCGTTATCGTGTGATATCTTAACATGAAAGGACTACAAATTATCAAGAAACGGCTAAATGATTACAAGGGATCAAAATGCATGGGTATTAAAAACTTTTTTGTTGGGAAAAGTTGATCGAAATGGTCCTTCTTATGCTTTTAGTAATCAATATCGTGAGCAGAAATTTGGTTGTGTGCAAACTCTGTCTGTATGTGAGCACCCACCCGAGTCGCCATCTGATCATAGCAAATACGCACAATTTGTAAGTTTGTATTACATATTGCCTCCACCAGAGCAATTATTGGTTTGACAGTTGCCAGTTACCATATTTTTAGAGAGAATTTATAAGTTAATGTTTGGGTGGAACGTTTTTATTGAATGGATTTTGATATCATTTGAAGACCTTGTGTGTGTACATTTTCCTTTATGTGCGCGCGCACATGCGCACAGCTTAGAGCAGCAGCGATTCTCAACCTTTTTACCCTTGCGTAATCTTTAAAATAAATTGCATGTCTCAAGGAACCCCTGCGAAAAAAAAAAACACCTACACCACATCTTTCTCATTTTATTTTCATCGTAATAATAGTTTAGATAGGATGATGTCTATATTACATTATCACAATAACCAAGAATATGTCGTGCGTGTTTAATTATATTACGTACATGAAATTAAACAAAAAAAAATCAAAAGTGCATTAGCTTATCTCACTTGTTCTCGTGGAACACCTTAGGGACGTTTTGCGGAACCTTTGGTCGAGAAATGCTGGCTTATAGGGAACGTTGCTTGTAACACAACCTGGCAACCCTGAGTGGGTTTCCAATCAATGAGGCCCTCGTTTACTCTCGAGACCGCCTTCCGATGAGTAACAATAGTTAGCTTTAAGAACGCACAGCCAACTTCCAAGGTTCGACGACAGTCACTGTATGTTAATAGGTGGTACCTTTGCATGCTGACTCTGAGGCAGATGCAGGTATAAATCAGTCACTGTATGTGTGTGTGTGTGTGTGTGTGTGTGTGTGTGTGTGTGTGTGTGTGTGTGTGTGTGTGTGTGTGTGTGTGTGTGTGTGTGTGTGTGTGTGTGTGTGTGTGTGTGTGTGTCTGTCTGTCTGTCTGTCTGTGTGTCTGTCTGTCTGTCTGTCTGTCTGTCTGTCTGTCTGTCTGTCTGTGTGTCTGTGTCTGTCTATCTGTGTGTGTGTCTGTGTGTGTGTGTCTGTGTGTGTGATTCACCATTGTTCTGGATCACGTGTTGGACTCGTGTTCGACAGCTATTTTCCTCCCGGAAAAGAGCTCAGAGCTCATATATGACCGGTCTATGGGTAATGCTGTCACCTTACGCGCACACATGCACACCAAACTCCCCGTCCATGAGAGTTAGAGTAACGACTCGCAGTACAGTGATACTGAAATTATCTAAGCTCTGGGCGGGATTCGAACCCGGACCGCCGTAGTGATGGCCGCGAACGCTACCACTGTGTGTGTGTGTGTGTGTGTGTGTGTGTGTGTGTGTGTGTGTGTGTGTGTGTGTGTGTGTGTGTGTGTGTGTGTGTGTGTGTGTGTGTGTGTGTGTGTGTGTGTGTGTGAGCATGGGTATGTGTTTATATGTATGTGTGACCATTTGTGTATGATTTTTTAAATGCGTTTTCTTCTCTACATGTAAATATGTGCGTGCTTGCTTATGTGTCTTCCACCATGCGACTGTTTGTGTATGTGGAAACATGTATGAATCTATACATCATGAGAAATCGACTATATTTACAGATGCAACCTAACCTCTAATTCATCCATCAGTGCTCCCTTTCAAGTCAGTAGAACAAATACTGTCTATTTTTAATGAGGAGAAATTTTTAATTAAGTTGTACCAAGATCTTCTTAGATTATGTCTTAAGCAAGAATTGTTCAATATAACAGTAAACAGACCAGTAATGGCCATTGCGAAGGAAGAAGAAGAAAAGGACCAAAAACCAAATGGCTGATTGTGCATTTCCGCGCACGTGAGAAGGTGTCTGAGCACAGATGATGAATGGCTTTTTGCTTACGTGATTGCCCATTGGAAGCACGAAACACCTCACGTTATATAAAAGATGAGTCACGGGTGATCCATCACTGTTGCAACACAGATGACCGACGATTCGTGGATGCTTAACTCTTCATCCGTGATGAGCTTCCCACGTGTAAGAGTTGACAATAAGAAGTCGAGGTTTAGCTGTAGCTGAATAAAATTATCTGGCGTTAGTAAGAATGAAATACTCGAGAGTCGCTAAGCTTTTGAGAAGTGGGGAGTTTAACTCGCATGAATAAAACCTTCTGGCGTTACTCAGAATTATATCCTTTAAGTGAGATGACACTCCAGGCACTAATAAACTTGATTAGTTTATTTGCGTTATCGTGTGATATCTTAACATGAAAGGACTACAAATTATCAAGAAATGGCTAAATGATTACAAGGGATCAAAATGCATGGGTATTAAAAACTTTTTTGTTGGGAAAAGTTGATCGAAATGGTCCTTCTTATGCTTTTAGTAATCAATATCGTTGCCCAGATCAAACAAGAAGGGCTCAGGGGGCGAATTTATAAAAGATCCTAACCCCTAAGTCTAAACATAAATCTTCAAAATGGCAAATATTTTACCTAAATCCCTATATCGGGCGATCTAAATGCTTATGTCTAGACATTCTAGACATAAGCATTTAGGTCGTCGACATAGAAGTTTAGGTACAATCTCCGCCATTTTGAAGATTTATGTCTAAACTTAGGGGTCAGGATTTTTTTTTTTTTTTTTTTTTATAAATTCTGCCCCATTACTCTGCCATTTTTATGGTACCCCAGAAGAATGTACCTCTAGCCTTATCCCACTTGCAATTAAATCTACCCCCATTATACGAACCCAAACCCCAAGACGTGACGAAAGTGAAACCATCCACCTTTCTTGGGACCTAAACAAAACGCTGAGACTCTGCGGTCTTCTACCACACCCGACTCCCAAAGAATATCACTGAGGGTACCGTCGCGCCGACCTACGAGACAATACGCTCAATTACACCACGTCCAGCCACGCCCATCCCCTTTGCCACCACCCGCAACCTACAGCTCGTGCATTACGGCGTCAGCGAACTTTCACATGGTCCAGATGCACGATTGATCACGAAGGGTGAGCCGCAAAGTCCTTCCTTCTCTTTTCTCTTCGTCCTCGAATGTTCCTCGATGAAGGAAGGCAGACGTGTTGGTGCAACTCTATTCTCGATGTTTCGCATAGAGAGTAGTAACAGTTGCCTCCAATGTGGGTTTGTGTCAGTCGTGTGAAAAGATGAATGTGTTTGCTCACAGGAGGAGCCATAGTTGAATACTCACTCTCTCTCTCTCTCTCTCTCTCTCTCTCTCTCTCTCTTTCTTAAACACACACGGCCCGGTGGCGGATTGGTAAGGCACTGGCCTCACAAGCACGGAGAACCGGGGTTCGATTCCCCGGCCGGGCGGAGACAAGTTGGGTTTGTCTCCTTTCACGTGTAGCCCCTGTTCACCTAGCAGCGAGTAGGTACGGGACGTTAGTCAAGGAGTTGTGACCTTGCATTTCCGGTGTGTGGAGTGTGAGTGGTCTCAGACCTACCCAGAGATCTGCTAATAATGAGCTCTGAGCTCACTGCCGTAGGGTGGTGTCTGGCTGTCTCGAAAAGAGGCTGCAGCAGATCCGAGGTGAATACACACACACACACACACACACACGCACACACACATTCTCTCATTCTCACCCTCACTCCACTATCATTCTCACACTCACTCTTACTCTCACTCTCCCTTTCCCTTTCACCCTTTAACTTTCTCTTCCCCTCCTCATTCTCTCTCTTTCCACTTCTACTCTGCCCCAGTCTCCCACTTCGCCCATTCATCCCCTCCATCTTTCAAACGAAGGTGATCCCAACTCTACCATGATTCGTGTGACAACGGCAGAATTTGCCTTGTCATTCTAACAAACGTTTCATGAACGTTCCTCCAGCTTTTGTCTGGTTCAACTGTCTCATTGTTAACATCTGGTCTCTTAGATTCGGAAAGACATTCTCTCTCTTTTTGTTTCTTGGTGTCTTGTCTCTCCCACTTTCATTTGTGTTCCTTTATTGTTGTGTTCTTTTAGTTTCTTTTCGTCCCCCGTTGTTTTTTTACTGTCCATCGTTGTTATTTCCAATGCCTATGTCTTTCATATTTTTGTGTTGTTTTGATTAATGTCTTCACTTTATTTTTCACATCCGTACTCATTAAGGCAAATATTGTTTGAAGCAAAAATGGGGTGGAGTTTGTTGTTTTCTTATTGATTACGTTGTCATTCCATGAGTAGTACTTATTCTAAGTCTATTTTAAAGATGTCTTACCCCGAATTAACATAGGACGCAAAATGTTCTAAATCGTATATGTTGCATAGAACAAATGATAAGGAAAAGTTGATCATGAAACACATCAGGGTATTTTACCACTACACGAGATAAAATAAGAAAAGGGAGCTTGACCCATGGCTTTGCAATAGAAAATCAATAGCACGATTACTCATTTCTTTCGCGAGAGATCCTGAAGTGACATCGAGAGGAAGACTCTAGCGAAGATTACAGGTGACGTAAAATTACACACCAAAATCTTCGACAACGAGATCCTGAACACCCGAATTATCTCTGCGATGTCGCCCCTTCAGGCAGGTCCTATACTCGGAGGACCCGCCGAGGGCATCACCCTGAGGGTACAGTCGGAGGCCGGATACGGGAGGTTGAAGGGCGGCGTCAGTAGAAGATGTAGCACGTTGAATTCCTCACCCCCTTTGTCTTGTCACTTCGTCAGAAGGAATGACCTTTCTTACACCCTCCGACCTCTGAAGGCGTTTTGGTCACAGTTATGGTGTTCTACAATGGTATATGGTTTAGACTGAGTTAGGGGTCGTAGTTGATCCATAAAAAGTTGAGAGGTTACCTCTTGGCTCTCTACGAAGACGGATAAACTTGCACTAACTAAATGGGTTTATAATCGGCTTGAATTTGCTTTCTACCGTTTATGATTTTTATGCTCACAATGTCATTTTTGTGTTGTAAATACACACATACACACACACACACACGAACACACACACACACATACATACATACAAACACGCACACATACACACGCTTACACACACACAGTCTTTGATAAGGTAACTCACAAAAGATTCCTGTGAAAGTTGGAATATGCAGGAATACTTCAAGGAAGCTTTCCAGAATGAATGAAGGTTGCCTAGATTCACAAATGCAATTTCTTTTTTTTTTTAGCCACTGCAAAAAAAATCATTATATTACACTATTTTTTTTAATTTCACCCTTTTTTATTCTTTCTCTTATCATATCTTCTTTTTTCCTGATGCTGTGGGAATGTTCAAATGTTAAGTTTTGGAAATATCAGTGAAGTCTGTCACGTTTAGGATTTTTTTTTTTTTTTTTTTTTCTCGGAGCTGGTACCCGCTCGAACCTCAACTTTGTCGATGGTCCGGGAATGTTCGAACGCAGGACACAGTGTTCACGGTACACCACCACCTCAGTGACGATACTCGGAGGAAGCCGATGGATCATATAGTGATGCCCAAGTCACCTCTGAAGGTGAACCGTGGTCGGGGGTCATTAATCAGAGTGGAAGCTCTTCCTAACCTCTGCGCCGCGGCCAGAATTCAAACATACGCCGAATTCGCAGCTCAGGTTACCAGACGCACGGTCTACCAACTGAGTCACGGTGGACCCCGTTTTGGGATTGTGACGTATTTGATCCTATTGCTCTCATTAATATGGGGGAGTTTTTTCCTATTCAACGTATTTGTTTCTTCTTGAATCTTAATAGAATACCTTCAGGATGAAAGTTTAAAGCACAACAAGCTCCCTCCTTACTTTCTTTTCTTTTTCCTTACCTCATATATATATTATATATATATAATATATATATATATATATATATATATTATATATATATATATATATATATATACATATGTGAATTTTTGTAGGAGTCCATGTTGTATACATGATTTCAAGAAGTCTACAGCGACAATGGCGTTGTTGAGTTTATATTGGAGCTTTAATTTCTCTCGTGCAACAAGTTTCTGTGTTGGTTCCAAATAGCTGAGGTGTCCAAAAGACATTAGGTGCGGTTCTCTCTTTTTTAATTTCTCCGATACGTATTTCGACCTTACTCGGTCATCCTCAGGGAGGGAGTAACAATGTTTTTTTTTTTTTTTTATTTTTTTTTTTATTAGTCCCAGCGGAGGGATCCGATTTAGGGACTGTCTTTTAGTTTCTCAATATTAGCTGTGTGTCTAAATCTAGTATATCTAATTCGTCTCCGGGAAGATGTCGAGCGCCAGTGGCGCTATAATAAGTGTCCAACTGGTGAGGTGGAGATTAGGTGGGCTGCCATGATGATGCTGTGGTGGTCGGTGATTGAATATAACATTCTTGGAGGGTTCTTCCCAAGGAGGTTCAGCAGCGGTTGGAAGTGGTTACGAAGGATGGGGCATAGGAATAAGCAGTGGAGGAAAGAGACCAGCTCCGTCCTGTAGGCACAGACGGTCTTCAGATAGCGGGTTTTCCAGTGGTTGACACGGATTCTTGAGATGAGGTGAAGAATGTGGGTTGGAAGTGGATGAGGGTGGGTCCAGAGGGTTC
>NC_134782.1:31274707-31289707 GCF_046742065.1 Oratosquilla oratoria
TGAATAGAAGTGGCCCAAGAACGGAACCCTGAGGAACTCCACTTGCAACACTTTTCCATCCAGAAGTTTTTCCATTTAAAACAACTCTCTGTTTTCGACCATTCAACCAATTACTAGTCCAACCTAATAGGCTACCACTTATTCCATGCAAAGCTAATTTAGTAAGTAGTCTTTCGTGTGGGACGGTATCAAAAGCTTTTGCAAAGTCTAGATATATTAAATCTATATTGTTTCTTTTGTCATAATTCGAGATAACTGTGTTGTAGAATTCGAGTAAGTTAGTCACGCAAGAACGTTTCCGTCTGAAACCATGCTGGCTATCATTTATCAAACGGTTACCTTCTAAATGATATTCGATAGCATCTCTGATGATAGTTTCCATTATTTTTCCTACGATTGAAGTCAAACTTATAGGCCTATAGTTATTTGGTTTCTTTTTGTCACCTTTTTTGAATATGGGAGTAACGTTAGCTAGCTTCCATTCTCTTGGGACATCTCCGGATATGATGGATTTCTTGAAAATAATTTCTAATGGAACAACAATCTCATTTTTCATTTCCTTTAAGATTCTTGGATGCCAACCGTCAGGCCCTGGTGTTTTATTAACTTTGAGTTTGTCTATACACCTTTTAATTTTTTCTTTTGTTATATTTACCGTAGTGAGTAAGTTTATCCCAGACTTTTCAACAGGTTTCAGTTTTGGAATTCACTTAGGGTGTTTCGTTTACGAATACCGAGCTAAAATAATTGTTTAAGATATTACACATTCCTTCATTTGAATATTCAAGTTGACCGTCAGCAGATAATAGTGGACCAATGTGATTCCTAACAACCTTTTTATCTCTAATGTAACTAAAGTATTCTTTGAGATTCTCTTTGGATTTATCAGCGATGTTCATTTCGTATTGTCGTTTTCTTCTTATTATTGTCTTTTTTAAATCTCTGTATTGATATATAACTTTCATAGTCATTATGATACACCCGAGCACTTATATTTCTTATAAGCCTGTTTCTTTTTAGCAATACTTTTTTGAGTTGCTTTGTCGAGGCACTTTAGGCGAGCCTGATTTGGGGGACGTCCTGTCCTTAAAAGAATGTAAGTTTAAATCATCTTAGTGAGCGTATTTTGAAATATTTCCCACATCTGATCTACAGGCCTTTCGTTTAATTTTTGCCCCCCAATCTGTAAGCTGAAGCTCCTGACGTAGTCTTATGAACTGATCTTTAATGAAATAGGTTATTTTAGAAGAACAAGTATCTAATCTAAAATTGTTTAGGAGTTTGAATCTGACTAAATTGTGATCGCAATTTGCAACAGATTCACCGACTTCTACATCAGTTACCATGCTTTCGCGGCTAGTGATCAATAAATCGAGTAAGTTTCCATATCTTGTGGGCTCTTTTACATGCTGAATTAAGTAATTGTCACCAAGAAAATCAATCAAGCGACTACCTATATGGCCATGTTCAAGGGTCATCCAATCAATGTCAGTAAAATTGAAATCACCCATTATCAATAAATCCCGGTTGCAGAAACTAGACAGTTCTTGAAATAACAGTTTGTCGTCTGCTAATGATAATGTCTTTGGCCTATATATTACACCTATATTCATTTTTTGTCCATTTGTTTGGGTTAACTCAACCCACAAACTGTCATATGCATCCTGTTTCACTTTCTCTAAAACACAAGCATGAACATTGATTTTAACGTACAATAGAACACCCCCACCTTTCTTGTGGTTTCTATCCTGATGAAAGTGTTTAAATCCCGCAATATTAAATTCAGCTTCGAACTCTGTACCATTTAACCATGTCTCAGTTATTCCTATCATATCGAGATTTTCGCTTTTGACATACGCCTGTATTTCTTGAAATTTTTTCCTAATACTACGAGCATTAAAGTACATAGTTTTAAGAAACTCGTGATTATTTCTTTTTGACACATTTTGAGTTTCAATATCATGTCTTATATTATCATTTTGTTTTTTATTTATGCCTTGCTCTATGTTATTATTATTTGGTCCTTCATTGACATTCAATGCCTCATTAACATTTCTCCTATCAAAATTAACATTACCCCCATCACGGACATCTGGTCGATTACGGTCATCCGATCTATTTTGTACATTTTGTCCCCCTACGTCACCGTGATTCACGCCGGCCTCCCGTCGTTCAGTGACATTATGTCCGGCATCCCTTTCTAAAATGATATTTTGTCCTCCAGTGACATTATATCCTACCGTGATATTTTTTCCTCCACTATAATTACATCCCATCGTGATCTTTTGTCTTCCACTGTCATTACATCCTATCTTGATATTTTGGCCTTCATTGACATTCTGTCCGGTATCCCATCCTAAAATTATATTTTGTCCTTCACTGACATTATATCCTACCGTGATATTTTCTCCTCCATTATCATTACATCCTATCGTGATATTTTGTTCTCCACTATCATTATTTCCCATCGTGATCTTTTGTCCTCCACTGTCATTACATCCCATTGTGACATTTTGTCCTATAACACTACATCCTAATGTGTCATTTATCGTCCTATAGCGACATTACATCCTATCTTGATATTTTGGCCTTCATTGACATTCTGTCCGGTATCCCTTCCTAAAATTACATTTTGGCCTTCACTGACATTATATCCTACTGTAATATTTTCTCCTCCATTATCATTACATCCTATCGTGATATTTTGTTCTCCACTATCATTACTTCCCATCGTGATCTTTTGTCCTCCACTGTCATTACATCCCATTGCGACATTTTGTCCTATGACATTATATCCTAATGTGACATTTCGTCCTCTAGCGACATTATATCCTAAAATTATATTTTGTCCTATGACTGGTACATTGTTCTACATTAATGCTATACTCTACACTGTTATCCCAAGTACATTCTATTTCCCCTTCCCTTTGGCCTTCTACCCTAAAAAAGGAGCTGGTTCATTACAAACTCCCACAATGAGGTTTGTAAGAACATCTTTGCCTCTGCGGGTAAGGTGGATCCCATCAGAAGCGTAAAGGTCATGGCGCCTAGAAAAGAGATACCAAGGATCAAGAAAGTGGTATCCCAATTGTGTGCACAATTGCGATATCCTATCATTGATCCCTATGCTCTACTGTTCCAACACGAGCCTGCGTAGATCCTCGAGGATCCCAAAGACTACGTGACGTCTCCCACGTTCCTTCATCTCCTGAAGGAGGACCTTGTAATTTCCGAACAAGCCCCTCTGATCTCACCCTACCTACATCGTTACTTCCCGTATGAACAATCGTAACCGTGTTCTTCCGTCCTTGCTCCCTGATGGACCGGGTACAATCAACGATCCCACGGCCCGGTTGACATACAAGCTTGCAACGTCGCTTAGTCTTTCGCTGCAGGATGTCGTCATAGCCTCGAACCATGGAGTCCCCCACCACCAAGAACTCCTTCCAGTAGAGCAAAACGATTGGCTAAGGCCAGCGGTTGCTCCACAGGGCAAACGTCTACCGAACGCGGGCTCGACAAAACGGACCCCACGGGGCGCCAATCGCTCATGGCAGTGACAGTAGGTGAAGAAGTGGAACGCTCTTTGGGTTGTGGGGAGGGTTCACTCTTCTCACGGAGCGCACTCCTGAGAAGCCGAATTTCCTCCTCACACATCCTGAGACGGACCTCTAGGTTCACGCAACCTTCACAAGCCATTTCGCTCCCCCTTTAGCAATAAAAACGGCAAAGAGAAAATACAAATCAACAACAACAAAATTATCAAAGCGGTCTCTAATAAACTAAATACGCGAAGCTTACTCCTGCTTACCTTATACTATTTCTCCTACCTTTGGAGTACGGTAACAGAAAACTGTTTTGAAATTAAATAGAACCCTGCACTTTATCTATATCTGTAACTGTATAGCGCTATACGTATACAATTACAAAAATACAACACAATCACTAAACACTATTCGGAGATATAAAATTCACAGGTATTCGCTAGCTGGTGTCTGTGCAGAAAAGACGAGGTCTCTAGCTGAGGTCACGAGCGCACTGAGCTGAGGTCACGAGCGGACTCGTGATAGTGAAAAGTGGATAGTGAAAAAGATCTCGGCGGTATTATCAGTAACGACCTCAAATCATCTTAGCAGTGTATTTCAGCCTCTGAGAAAGCAAATAAGATTCTAGGACTGATTGCGCGATCTTTTGATTTCAAAAATCCATCACTCATTAACAAGCTATATAAATCGTTAGTTCGTCCACATTTGGAGTATGCTGTTTCCGTATGGTCACCGAATCTCATTAAAGACATTGACAGACTGGAAAAAATACAACGGCGAGCCACAAAACTGATTCCAAATATCAAAAATAAATCATACGAAAATCGACTAAAACATATGAATATTGAAGGCTTAGAATTAAAGTGCATTGTAGTTGTTAAAATGTATCTCTAATCACTGGGACCCATTCAGTGTTGTACAAATACTTTCCCGCGTTTGCATACTTCCAACTGTACTATCATAGTTGAGATGGGTTGAACGCAAAATATCATGTATGTGTATGTAGCTCGAGCATACAAATATATAAGAAAACTTTCGCTCAATATATATCTTGATAGCGTAGTTGGTAAGTTACTACGGCAGTTGTCATGTGATTGGTCAGTTCGAGTCTTCGGCTGTACCGCATTTCAGTTTCTGCATGTCGGCCTCCATTCGGTCTCCCGATGTTGATGGCTTAGAATTAAAGTACATTGTGGTTGTTAAAATGTATCTCTAATCACTGGGACCCATTCAGTGTTGTATAAATACTTTCCCGCGTTTGTATACTTCCAATTGTACTATCATAGTAGAGATGGGTTGAACGCAAAATTTCATGTATGTGTATGTAACTCGAGCATACAAATATATAAGAAAACTTGCGCTCAACATATGTCTCTCTTGTAGTGTATTGGTAAGTTATACGAACTTGTTATGTGATTGCTGAGTTCGAGTCCCTCGGTAGTATTTTCAATTTCTGCATGTCGGCCTCCATTCGTCTCCCCGTGTTAATTTAGAATTAAAGTGCATTGTGATTGTTAAAATGTATCTCTAATATGGGACCCATTCAGTGTTGTAACACACATCACACACACACACACACACACATATATATATATATATATATATATATATAAAAAAATATTCTGGTTGAAATCAACAGCACTAGTTGCTTTAACAATCTTCAAGACTGTATTCTTTAATCTGGAGAATACTTTCCTATTAGCAACTGAGAGCGACTGGAAGTAGTCATTCATGACTCTCAAAAGAATATACGCAGTGTATGCCAACTGATATATTTTTGCATAGTAATGTATTGAACAACTATTGACTCCACCGAAACTATAGTATTTCGCCTCGTCGTGAGGCGTCTTCAGGTGAGGACTGCTTTGTAGGAATGCTCTGCTATATTGAAGGTCTTCCAACGAATAATGACCGCTGGTTGGATGGGCTGGCTTATAAGGCTCAGCCTGCCTAGCTCAGACGGAATACTGGCCTCTCATTGGCTGAGAGGTGCAGTATGATTTTGTCCGGAGCCAAGGGGTGGGATTTTGTCTGGAGCCAAGGGGTGGGAATTTGTCTGGAAGCCAATGGGATTTTGTCTGGAGCCAAGAGGATGGGATTTTTTCTGGGAGTAAAAATGGTGGGTGTTTGTCAGGTAGCCCATAGGGTGGGATTTTGTCCGGGAGCCAAGGGGTGGGATTTGTCTAGAAGCTCTGGCCTGAGTTGCTGCTGCTCTGGTTACTGGTCCTAGGCCCTGATTAACTAGCTGGACATAACTGGGCTGGACAAGCCTCACGACGAGGCGAAAAACTTTATTTTCGGTGGCGTCAATAGTTGTTCAATACTATTACTATGCAAAAATATAACAGTTGGCATACACTGCGTATATTCTTTTGAGAGTCATGAATGACTACTTTTCCATTCCCTCTCATTTGCAAATAGGAAAGTATTCTCCAGATTAAAAGAATACAGTCTTGAAAAGAATGTTAAAGCAACTAGTGCAGTTGATTTCAACCATAATTGCCTTAGAAAATCTGCCCCGAAATATATATATATATATATATATATATATATATATATATACAAATACATACATACATATACCAAGGCTTTTTCCCCCTTACAAGGGAGGTAGCCAAAAATAAAAGGCATAAAAACACTCCCACCCATTATAAATACTCCCTTCCTCTCATCTGACACCTCCTGGATGAGGGTCAATCCCCTGCACCTCAGCCACCGCCCTGGGTCCAGAAGCAGTGTCGCAAGACACAGTACATCCACACAAGGCCGCTTCATTTAATCGGCGATTTTTTTTTTTGCATATAGAGAGGACGGGGAGAAATCCCTTCGGGCTGCGTCAAAATTTACTCACGACATACTACCCCACACCCCCTCCCGCCCCATTCCTCCTCATGCAATCACAACATCATCCATATACAACCATTCTCCACTCACCTGTCTTCCGTCCTCTCCCTTCCTTCCTCAACAGACATTCCCCTCTTCCCCAAAGCCCCCTTCCACCCCAGTCTGGGGTATTCTGCTCTGTTATTGTGGCAAAGTAACATGCAGACATACTTTTAGTCATATGGGGCGCCCCTACGGACCAGAAACACATCATTTTGTCTATGATAGAAGAAATTTTTGTTCATGTATATAGAAATGATGACACTTTTATATACTGTCCCCCGTTATGCTGTCCCCCAACCCCTTGTTGCTGTCCTTACCATTTCTCTGAGTATTCTCTCTTTCTGATTGGGGAATTCCCTGTGTGGGGAAAAGAATACTGCCACAAGTTTTCCCACTTGGATCGTAAGAGGCGAGAAGAAAGGGACGGGGAGAGGGACTAGGCATCCTTCTCCCTGTAGCCCCAAGGGCAACTTCCTAATTGAAAAGAAAAGAAAAGAATATATATATATATATATATATATATATATATATATATATATATATATATATATGAAAGGAGTTCCAGCCCGTCTTCGCTTATTCTTCTAACCTTATAATATATATATAAAATATATATATATATATAATAATATATATATATAAATATGTATGTATGTATGTAAGTATATAAACATATATATATATACATATAATATATATGAATAAGTATATATAATACATATATATATACATATATACAAATATATATATAAATATATATGAATATATATATTATATATATATATACATATATAAATAAAATATATGTATATATATATATGTATTATATATTATATATATTATAAATATATATATATATATATATATATATATATATATATGTTTATATACAAAAATGTGAGGTGAAAAAAGGAACAAGCTCAGGTTACATGACCGATACTCCGCGTACTCCAAGGTCACAAAACGCCACGCGACCTGCGGAGTATCGGTCATGTAACCTGAGCTTGTTCCTTTTCTCATATATATATATAATATATATATATATATATATAATATATATATATATATAATATACAAAAATATATATATATATATATATATGCAAAGTAGACCACTTGGAAAAAGAAACTAACGAAGCAGAGCGCTTTCGTATATTACATCTTCAGTGCAACAAGTACATAGTGATAGGAAGACATAGACATTATATACATGAACAAAGGAACAAGGACAGTTTGAATAAGCGTAGCGACCATTACCTCCTGGAGAGCGGAAGGTCATTGTCAATTATCTTACGATGGTCGGGCGACATCAGTCACAGTCGCCAAGGGTCACTGTTTCAACTAAATATAGGGCGACATTAAGTCAATTCGTTGGATTACATTTTACCTGATATTATCTTACTAATTTCTTGACAAATGAAATTATCAAGTTTGTACAAGCCTTTATGTAGGTTGGTATTGTGAGTACTGGTGGTATGAATCAAACTATCATTATGTACTTGTTGCACTGAAGATGTAATATACGAAAGCGCTCTGCTTCGTTAGTTTCTTTTTCCAAGTGGTCTACTTTTCATAAGTGAACACACGTACCCGTGTTCTTATTAGCATAAAATATATATATATAATATATATATATTATATAATATATATATATATATATATATATATATATATACATATATAAATATATATTTATATATATATGTATATACAGTATAATATATATATACATAAATATATATATATATACATATATTTTATCTATATATAATATATACATAAATATATATATATATATATATATAATACACACATAAGTATATATATATATATACATAAATATATATATATATATATATAAATATATATATATATATACATAAATATTATACATATATAATATATATGTGTGTGTGTGTGTGTGTGTGGTGTTTGTGTGTGTGTTGTGTGTTGTTTGTTTGTGTGTGGTGTGCGTGTGTGTGTGCGTGTGTGTGTGTGTGGTGTGTGTGTGTGTGTGGTGTGTGTATGTGTGTTTGTGTGAATATATATATATATATAATATATATATATATATATATATATATATATATGTGGATACATATATAACGGATATATATATATTTTGTTGATATATACACATATATATATACATATGTATATATATATATATATATACATATACATGTATATATATATATATAAACATGTATATATATGCATATATATACATGTATATATATATGCATATATACATATGTATATATATGCATATACATATATACCTGTATATTATCTCTTGCTCTACCTGCTAGACTCTTACACAGTTCACTCAAATAAGAAAATGGTTTGCAGTATAAGCAGTATTCTGCACTGATACAGATTTAAGGTGAAAGATTCGGATCGCTTGGTATCTAGGTTACTTCTGGCTTCCCGGTAAAAAGATGAATGCAGCTGCTGCAGAAGGGAAATGTTTACAAACCACTATATACTACCATTTTCCTTGGAAACTTGACTCCATCTTTCGAATGAAATTACCTAGCGTGAGTCTAAATTCTTGAAAATAATTAAAAATGTTAAGTGAGGTAGTTTGAACCGTTTGCTGTGGTAGAAAAAAAAATCACTTAGCTGAATAAAATTGCTAGATGGCCGATAAAGTAAGCGAGAAGAATTGCTAAACTCGTATTCAGAAAGACGTTTGCCTGATGTTCACACAACATTTTTGTAATTAATTAAAAGAAGGCGAGGGAGAGAAAGTCCCGCGCGGTTTTTGAACGCGCCTTTGAGGCCTAAGTCTTGGTTTTTCAAATTTGTTAACTTCGAAGGAGAATGCATGGCGATGAGAAAAATAAATAAATAAATAAATAAATGTATTTTCTTCGTTTTTCTCTTACTTTTTCCTTTTTTTTTTCCTTCTGATTTTCCTTCCTTTATTTCTTTACCTAGTTATTCATTTATTTATTCATCTGTGTATATTATTCTTTATTTTCATGTATTCATTTGTTTGTTAATTTGTCTACCTACTTATTGATTTCTTTTATCAATTTATCTGATCATTTATTTCTTATCTACTTATTGATTTTTATATACGCAAGTTAACTATTTGTTTATTTTGTTTTATTTATTTATTTTACTTGTTTACTTTATTCCTTTATTTTATTAAGTTTTTATTCATTTATTCTATCTATTTTATCTATTCGTCATTATGTTTATCAATTATTCATCTATTTATTCATTTCTTTATTTGTTTGCTTATTTTATTATTTATTCATTTAATTATATATTTATTCATCTAATTGTTAATTAATTTTTGTTTCTATTTATTCTACTTCTTAGGGAAAATAACGGGGACCCTTCCTGTCACTCTCTCTGCCAGGTGTCGTTTTACGTAACAATTGCGGTGATGGCGTGACAAATGGTCCGCCAGTTACCATCGCCCGGGCCGGACGGCGCCGTAATTGCGCAAAACTGAGACTTCAGTTCTCTGCGTTGGCTTCACTGACCGGCTGGCGCCGCTGCGAGCGGACCGCAATCGCCACCGAGGACCGGTGACTGCGAAGCGAGCCTGGAGCTGGTCATCAAGAACGAGAGCATCTGCAAGCGGCGGAGCCTTGAGGATTCTTAAGGCTCGTCTCCCACGTATCGACTTTTGCGTCGTGCGCCGTCCACGACACGACGTCGTGCTTTCAAATAACCATGGGTGTCTATGGACGCTTTCACATGTCACGACCATGACCACGTATGAAAGCATCCATAAACACCCATGGTTATTTGAGAGCACGACGTCGTGTCGTGGACGGCGCACGACGCAAAAGTCGATATGTATAGAACGAGCCTTGGGCTTCTAGTAATGTTTATGTAATTCTGTCTCGTTTCGGTATTTTCTTCGGTTCTTTAGACGAGTGAGTCTCCTATTTGCCATCCAGCTACTCCACAAATCCCCCTCCTTCACTACTTTTCCCTCCTTCACCTCCCCTCCCCTCCCTACTATTTTCATATTTTCCCTCCCCTATTTCCTCTCTCGCCTCTCTTCTCTCCTCCCTCTTCTCTCGTCTCTCCGGCCTCCTTTCTCTCTTCTCCCTCCTCCCTCCTCCCTCCTCCCTCCTCCCTCCTCGTACTCCCTTCTTCCTCCTTTCTCTCTCCTCTCTCCTACCTCCTCTCTCCTTCCTCCTCCCTCCACCTTCCTCCTTTCTTTCTCCTTCCTTCCTCCTCCCTCCTCCCTTCTACCTCCTCCCTCCTCCCTCCTACCTCCTCCCTCCTCCCTCTTCTCTCGTCCCTTCTTACTCCCTCCTCCCTCCTCCCTCTTCCCTCCTCCCTCCTACCTCCACCTTCCCCTCTCCTTCCTATTCTCTCCTTCCTACTCCCGCCCTCCTGCCTCCTCCCTCATCCCTCATCCCTCCTCCCTCCTACCTCCTCCCTCCTCCCTCCTCCTTCTTCTCTCGTCCCTCCTTACTCCCTCCTCCCTCCTTACTCCTACCTCCACCTTCCTCTCTCCTTCCTATTCTCTCCTTCCTACTCCCTCCTTCCTCCCTCCTCCCTCCTCCCTCCTCCCTCCTCCCTCCTTCCTCCTCCCTCCTTCCTCCTCTCTCCTTCCTCCTCCCTCCTTCCTCCTCTTCCCTCCTTCCTCCTTCTCCCTCCTCCCTTTTCCCTCCTCCCTCTTCCCTCCTCTCTTCTTCCTCCTCCCTCCTTCCTCCCTCCTACCTCCTGAATTCTCCCTCACCCTTTCTCTACCTTCCTCCTTCCTCCCTCCTCCCTCCTTCCTCCTACCTCCTCCCTCCTCCCTCCTTCCTCCTTCCTCCTCTCTCCTTTCGCCTACTTCCTCCCTCTTCCCTCCTCCCTCCTCTCTCTCTCGTCCCCCCTCCTCCCTCCACTCTCGTCCCTCCCTCCTCCTCCTTCCTCTTCTCTCATCCCTCTTTACTCCCTCCTCCCTCTTCCCTCCTTCCTTTATCTCGTCCCTCCTCCCTCCTCCCTCTTCTCTCGTCCCTTCTTATTCCCTCCTCCCTCTTCTCTCGTCCCTCCTTATTCCCTCCTCCCTCCTCCCTCCTCCTTCCTCTCTCCTCCCTCCTCCCTCCTCACTCCTCACTCCTCCATCCTCCATCCTCCCTCCTCTCTCGTCCCTCCTTCCTCTTCCCTCTTCTCTCATCCCTCCGTACTCCCTCCTCCCTCTTCCCTCCTTCCTCCTTTCTCTCGTCCCTCCCCCCTCCTCCCTCTTCTCTTGTCCATCCTTATTCCCTCCTCCCTCCTCCCTCCTCCCTCCTCCCTCCTCCCTTCTCCCTCCTCCTTCCTCCCTCTTCTTTCTCGCTCCCTTCTATTTCCTACCTCCTCTCTCCTCCCTCCTCCCTCTTCTCTCCTCCCTCCTATCTCCTCTTTCCTCCTACCTCCTTCTTCTTCTTCCCTCCTCTCTCCTCTCTCTTCTTCCCTTATCCCTCTTTCATCCTCCTTCCTCCCTCTTCCCTCCTCCTTCCTCCATCCTCCCTCCTCCCTCACCCCTCTTCCCTCCTCCCTCCTCTCTACTCCTTCCTCCCTCTTCTTTCCTCGCTCCTTTTTATTTCCTACCTCCTCTCTCCTCCCTCCTCCATCTTCTCTCTTCCCTCCTACCTCCTCCTCCTTCTTCCCTCCTCCCTCCTCTTTTCTCCCTCTTCCCTTATACCTCTTTCATCTTCCTTCTTCCCTCCTCCTTCCTCCCTCCTCCCTCCTCCATCCTCCCTTCTCCCTTCTCCCTCCTCCCTCCTCCTTCCTCCCTCTTCTTTCCTCGCTCCTTTTTATTTCCTACCTCCTCTCTCCTCCCTCCTCCCTCTTCTCTCCTCCCTCCTACCTCCTCCTCCTTCTTCCCTCCTCCCACCTCTTTTCTCCTTCTTTCCTTATCCATCTTTCATCCTCCTTCCTCCCTCCTCCCTCCTCTCTCTTCCTTCCTCCCTCTTATTTCCTCGCTCCCTTCTATTTCCTACCTCCTCTCTCCTCCCTCCTCCCTCTTCTCTCCTCCCTCCTACCTCCTCCTACTTCTTCCCTCCTCCCTCCTCTTTTCTCCCTCTTCCCTTATCCCTCTTTCATCTTCCTTCCTCCTTCCTCCTTCCTCCCTCCTCCATCCTCCCTTCTCCCTTCTCCCTTCTCCCTTCTCCCTCCTCCCTCTTCTTTCCTCGCTCCCTTCTATTTCCTACCTCTTCTCTCCTCCTTCCTACCTCCTCCTACTTCTTCCCTCCTCCCACCTCTTTTCTCCTTCTTCCCTTATCCCTCTTTCATCTTCCTTCCTCCCTCCTCCCTCCTCCCTCCTCCCTCCTCCCTCTTCCCTCCTCCCTCTTCCCTCCTCCCTCGTCCCTCCTCCTTCCTCCCTCTTCTTTCCTCGCTCCTTTCTATTTCCTACCTCCTCTCTCCTCCCTCCTCCCTCTTCTCTCTTCCCTCCTATCTCCTCCTCCTTCTTCCCTCCCCCCTCCTCTTTCTCCCTCTTCCATTATCCCTCTTTCATCTTCCTTCCTCCCTCCTCCTTCCTCCCTCCTCCCTCCTCCATCCTCCCTTCTCCCTTCTCTCTCCTCCCTCCTCCTTCCTCCCTCTTCTTTCCTCCCTCCCTTCTATTTCCTACCTCCTCTCTCCTCCCTCCTCCCTCTTCTCTCCTTCCTCCTACCTCCTCCTCCTTCTTCCCTCCTCCCACCTCTTTTCTCCTTCTTCCCTTATCCCTCTTTCATCTTCCTTCCTTCCTCCTCCCTTCTCCTTCCTCCCTACTCCCTTCACCTTCATCCCTCCTCCTTCCTCCCTCTTCCTTCCTCCCTTTCTTCTATATCCTCTCTCCTCCCTTCTCCCTCCTCCCTCCTCCCTACTCCCCCCTTATTCTTCCCTCCTCCCCCCTCTTTTCTCCCTCTTCCCTTATCTCTCTTACCTCCTCCTTCCTCCCTCCTCCCTTCTCCTTCCTCCCTCCTCCTTCCTCCCTCTTCTTTCCTCCCTCCCTTCTATTTCCTCCCTCCTCTCTCCTCCCTCATCCTTCTTCCCTCCTTCCTCCTCTTTTCTCCTTCTTCCCTTATCCCTCTTACCTCCTCCCTCCTCCCTCCTCCTTCATCCTTCTTCCTCCCTCCTCCTTCATCCTTCTTCCTCCCTCCCTCTTTCCTCCTCTCTCCTCCCTCCCTCCTTCTCTCTCCTCCCTCCTTTCTCCTCTTTCCTCCTTCCTCCTCTTTCCTCCTTCCCTCTTTCTCCCTGTATTCTACTACCTTTCCTCCCTCCTTCCTCCTCCCTCCACCTTCCTCCTTCCTCCATCTTCATCTCCTCCCCACTTCCTCCCTTTTCCCTCCTCCCCTTCCTCCCTCCCACCTCCTCGCTCCTACCTCTTCTTTTCTCCCTCCTCCCTCCTCCATCATCCTTCATCCTCTTTCCTCCCTCCTCCCTCTCTCTTCTCTCCTCCTTCCTTCCTTCTCTCTCTTCCCTCTTTCCTCCCTCCTACCTCATCCTTCCTCCTTTCTCCCTCCTTCCAACTCCCTTTCCTCTCTTCTCCCTCCACCTTCCTCCTTCCTCCCTCTTCCCTCCTCCCTCTTCCCTCCTCCCTCTTCCCTCCTCCCTCTTCCCTCCTCCCTCCTCTCTAGTCCCTCCCTCCACCCTCCTCCTTTCTCCCTTTTTCCTCCCTCCTCCCTCCCTCTTCCTCACTCTACCCTCCTTCTTCCTCCGTCCTCCCTCCCCAGCCTCCTCCCTCCTTCCTTCGTCCTCGTTCTTCTCCTTCCTCCCTCCTCCCTCCTCCTTCCTCCATCCTCCCTCTTCCTTGGTCCTTCCTCCCTCCTCTCTTCTTCTTCCCTCCTAATTCCGTCCTCCTCCCTCCTCCCTCCTCTCTACCCCCTACTACTTTCTCCCTTCTCCGTACTCTTTTTTATCGTCTTTCTCCTCCTCACTCGTCCTCTTCCTCCTCGTCTTCCTCCTTCTCGTTATCCTCCTCCTCGTCATCCTCCTCCTTTACCCCCTCCTCCTCGTAGTCTCCTTCTCTTTTTTCTCACACTTTTTCTCCTTTTTTTTTCTTTCTCCTCTCATTTATTTTACTTCTCTTTAATTTCCTCCTCCTTACGTTTTCCTTCTTTATCTTCTTTTTTCGTTCTCATCTATTTCCTTCTTTTATTCCTCCTCCTCTCTCTCCTCCTCCTCCTCTTTTTTTTTTTTTTCTATCCACACATTCCATCCACTCCTCCTCCTCCTCCTCCTCCTCCTCCTCCTCTTCCTCCTCCTCCTCCTCCTCCTCCTCCTCCTCCTCCTCCTCCTCGCCTTCTTTTTTCATACTTGTATCACATCGAACCAAAAGACAGGCCCCGTCCTGAGTCGCGGGCCATCTGTCGCGTCCCGTGCAACTTAGCCCGATATTATCATCAGAAGGCCGAGCGCCACCGAACTCGCTCGCCTGGGTGAAGGGAGATAATTGGGAATGTCCGGGGCGTTGGTCAAGACGCGACTCAAATCTGCTGACTCTGCGGCTCTGCATTCTTCGTCACCTGCTGGGAGGAGCAACAGAAGGAGCCTGTTTGATCTGTCCCATTTGAGAAATGTGAAGGGATGCGGTTTCTTAATGAAGGAATTTGGTTTAACTCTCACTGACGGAGTGGCATATATAC
>NC_134782.1:31294707-31299707 GCF_046742065.1 Oratosquilla oratoria
GCGGTGGGAGGCGGTCGAGGCGGCGGCGGCGGTAGGCGGGGCTGGCGTCGGGCGGGGACGGCAGATGTTGTCTCTTTGGTTCATTAGCACCTCATGTCGCTCTTAAGTTCGATGGAGCCTGTCCACTCGATCTCAAGTCTTGACGAAAGACCTCAACATGGCCACGTGATTCTTGTTGTTTATTCTGTTTGGTTACAGGCGATTTCACTCGACTAATGTCGGGTTCGATCCTAGGTCATAGCATCGTATCTTCTATCAAAGTACTCCAAGTCGATGTTAGTCCATGGGGGAAATGAAATAGCCGGACAACATGAACAGAATACAAAGTCTAAGGACATTACAGTGTTAAAACTTTATCAGGATCAAATCAACCTCATCTAAATCCATTAATTTAGACTTTATGATCACGCAAAGTAGGTTGTACGAGCTATACGGTATTTGAACCTGTATGTGTGAATAATAATAGCCTATCTGTTTCAACGTGGGCTAAATTTGAACCTAAAATATAATTTCTATCCAACGTTTAAGTGAATATTCTGCAGAGGTGCATAAATTAACACATAGAAAATGGTGTGACTTTACATAAGAACTCGGTTCTTGGAGACACAAAAAGAAATCTTACATTCATCAACACTGACTCTTTAGAGTCCATTGGTGATTGAACAAATAAATACAAAATAAAAAAGAAAGAAACATAAGAAAATCGTCATTCACTAGAACAAATTCTTCATTTAGATTAGTGGTTTCTAAACTATGTTGTATGACGACCCCATTTGCCCTCCCATACACCCACCCCACCACCTTTTTTGTATTCAAATGAAATAACATATTTATTCTTTTTACGTGTTTCCTACTTATATCGTAACAAAAAACGGGTCGGGGTGACAGATGGAATTATATTTGTACGTATGTAACGGCAGATACAATACTTATTCTTGGAATGATTTAGTTATCATTATCAAACAATGATTTTTAAGCTGATGACTGCTCGCCCTCCTTGTATCCTCCTCACGCCTCCCTTTTGTGGGGGAGGGGTGCCCCCTAGTTTGGGAACCACAGTTCTAAACTAAATAAAGTAATTTGGCGTTACCCAGAGCAAAATATCTCAATTCATTCCTGGGTATCAAATAATCAATGAATTCGAAGAAGAAAACCCTTTCCATGCCCACAGTAGTAGGGTAGCCTAAAATTTTTGATATAGTCCAATTTCTAATCATTTTATTCTCAAACTATAAGTCTTGCAAGAGTTTAATATAGGTAAAAAAACAGGGGGCAAGATTTAGGATATCGGTTCTAAGTACATCAACTGTTCGTGCTTTCTATGTAACTTAATTGCCTATTCGTACATTTCTAATGCACGTTGTTTTTTCTTTGCCCGCCTTTCTGATAAACAATATTTGATACATTATAATCCCAAGCCGGATGAAGCCACCAACCGTGCTGACGCACAGAGGCCGTGTCGCCCCTCAGGAGATAGGCCGATCCTGCAGTGGACCATTGATTCTGAGCAACAACATTTATCATATAATCTATATAATTTATAGCATGTATATAATTTGTATTATATATACATCGAATACCATGTTTCTTATATTGTATACCATATATCAGATATCGTATGTCATATATGTTATATTATCATATATATATCATATGTATATATGTATATATATATATATATGTACATATATATATATATGTGTGTGTGTGTATATATATGTATATATGTATATATACATATATATATATATATATATATATATATATATATACATATATATATATATATATATATATATATATATATACATATATGATATACGACAAGGTTATATCGTATATATGATATATACATATTACACATCACACCTATGTTGGGCCTGAGGGATGGATGTCGGAGAGGATGATGTCCCTTATTTATGTCTTCAGAATTCGTTATCGTTCTCATCTCTATTTGGAGATACTGCCCCAAGGGGCTGACATACGGTCTCCGGATAGGGCTCGAGACCTCTTTCTTATTTCCTCTATTTTTCACATAAGCTAAGCTAACAACTGCTAAATGGTCATCTACTCTTATAAATGTGTAGAAATAGAAAGGATTCGGTTTAGTATCACGAAGTTCGCCCTCATAGAAGGCTAGGACGGTACCCCTCACAGAGGACTTTAAACCATGGAATTGAATGAACCGTGCCCTTGGTCCAACTCGCTGGCGACATGTTTGCAATTGACGTGACCTCGACCTCCGCCGCAAGTAGCGACACTAACAACACAAACAATAGTCCAATATTTCTTCCCAGAGGACCGTTGCCGGCCACTCTGAGGCCGTGGTCTTTCAGTCAATAAAGATTGAAGTATCATATGTATATCATATATGTACAAGTATATCATGTGATGTATACCATATGTATCATACATTATGTAATATGCATTGTACATTATACGCCATAAATCATACATTTTTCTTAGTGTATATTGTATCTTTAGTGTTGCGTAATATATCACATATTACTATATATAATTTCTTGTTACATATTAGTATTACTATATATCATTGCACATTACTATGCAATTTTGTGTATTGTTATATTAAGATCCCTCTGGAGCTTAGTAACAAAGGATCTCTTTTATTAGTTTAAAGATTTGGCTTTATAATATCATGTTATACTCTTCAGTGGAGAGTAGTTTTTCAAAAAAAGAATTATTTTATTCTTATCTTATTCATTTATCTATTTATTTATTCATCTATTTATCTATTTATTTATTTATTTGTTTTATTTATTTACTTATTTATCTATTTATTTATTTAATTATTCATTTTTATTTTTTCGCTACTTTGAAGAAATCACACAAGCTGTTAGAAGACATGTTGTTAGTTTAAATAATCCGGAAATCAATTTAGACAGGGTTTATGTCAAATTTAGTTACAATGTTTTATTTCAAAGAGTGTTTCTAATTTGTAGTTTCCCCTAAACACGGACGTTTTCTTTAAAAGCATCGCGATACTTTCTTCAATACGGTGACGTGTTTTATGGTTGTGCATACAGCAGTTTACGGGCGTATATAGAACAAATATATACGTCTCCTAATTGAAAGTGTAAAAAATATGATAGACAAGATGTGTGGCTTGTGATATACGATGTGTACATACAATTAGACCTGTTCAAAAAATAAAAAAAATTCAGATTTTCATACGTTACTGTACTTTTTCCCATGCTTTTTGACCTGATGAGGCCAAATTTTTATCTGCTTTTGTCTAGCATGTATAAAAGCATTACCGCATGTAGGCTGAATATTTTTTGCCAACTTTGAGGCATTTCTAAGCATATTTTGGGGTATTTTGTATCTGTCCAAGATATAGCAACAAATTAGGTATCAAATGAAAGAACAGAATCTACTCTACATATAGCAACCTTTAGAATTGATGAATTCCCCGTGAATTTTAAGATAAGACATTGTTGAAAATCCTGACTTTATGCTCACCTAGAGAAAAAGGTTTCTGTATGGATATTTGAACTTTAAGTGAATTTAGACCAAAACTCCTTCATAATTTCAGCGTTTAATTTTATATTTCATATCTACAGAAACCTGTTAATGATGTTGGGCAATACTGAACAGTACAAAAGCAAGGCCAGCACAGAAACTCAATCCAAATCCAGAAAACTATTCATAAGATACTTCACAATGCAGTCCACGTATATATATGTGTGTATATATATATATATATATACATACATATATATATATATATATATATATATATATATATATATATATACACATACATATATATATATATACACATATATACATATATATATCTATATATATATATACATACATATATATACATATATATACCTATATATACACATATATGTATATATATATATATATATATATATATACATATATATATGTATGTATATATATATATATTATATATATATATGTATGTATATGTATATATATATATAATATATATATGTGTGTGTGTGTATATATATGTAATATATATATACATATGCATAATTATGTATATATTTATGATTTATATATACATATATATATATATATATATATATATATATCATTTATATGTATGTATATGTATATACACATGTATATATATATATACATATATATATACATGTGCATATATATATGTATATAGGTGTATATATATATATGTATATATATAAATATATATGTGTATATAGATGTATATATGTATATATATATGTATATATAATATGTATATATATATATGTATATATATATATATATATATGTATATATATATATATATATATATATATATATATACATATATATATATGTATATATACATATATATGCATATATATATGTGTATATATGGATATATATGTATATGTATATATATATATATATACATATATATGTATATATACATATGTATATATATATGTATATACATATATATATAAAACCCAGCCATGTGTACACCGTGCACATGACGGTCCCAAGCCCGGATAAATTGGGTGGGGTTGGTCGTAGGGGTAACTTCCCTACACTGTAAAAGCCTTGATAGTTAACGAAACCAACAGTGAGCCTCGGAACATGGTTGACTCTAATGATCACGACCTTGCGCGAAATAATGGACCTGCTCTAGAACTCTCAAAATGGAAAAATAATTTAAGATTTGGATCGTGGAATGTTAGAAGCCTCTTTAGAGCCGGACATACAAGGACGGTGCTTAATGAAATGAAGAGGTACAACCTGGATATTTTGGCTTTGCAGGAAGTAAAATGGACAGAGAGTGGAGAATGTATTATGGGTAAGTACTCAATCTTATATTGTGGAAGGGAAGATGAAAGGCACAACCAAGGAGTGGGAATATGTATGAGCGATAAAGCGAGGAAATCCTTAATAAAGTTCCAGCCAATCAATGAAAGACTACTTAAAGTTAGATTCAAATGTAGATGGTTTAATTTGAGTATGATTGTGGCATATGCACCAAC
>NC_134782.1:31322207-31339707 GCF_046742065.1 Oratosquilla oratoria
AATCCTTTGTAATATAAAAGGGAAATGTGTGATGTTCTGGGGATGGTCTCAATGCTGTCGTGCGTATGTGCGTGCGTGTGTGTGCGTGAGTATGCGTCTAATAGTAATTAACATTAGATAGTCGTCGTGACTAGTAATAATAATTGTTTGGTTATTTCGCGTAGATAACTTAAGAGCACAAAAGCTTACTATAGCTACGTACTCTCAGCTGAGTTATATCGTCAGTCATTAACTAGACCCGAATAAACAAAGGAGGTTAACGTAGCAAAAGTGATTAAAATTGCCTGTCGTCGAAGAGAGTCACCATATTGTAAAGATGAAACACACGCTCGTCCTCATCCCTATTTCGTGAACTTGTTCGAATTAGAGACGACATTCACAGAGAGTCGACCCCTTCACTACCGGGTATCATTCTCACTTTCCCCGACTCGCCAGGCGATTCTGTTCATCTCCGTGGCACACCTTTCATGTAAATAAAAGGTTATGATCTACCTCGTCGAACACCTTTTGTAAAAAGTTTCATTTTTGTATTTCAATCTGGCTTTCACCAAATCGTTTCATTCATTTCCGTGGCCCCCCTTCGGTGGCCAAGGGATTCGTCTTCTGAACGTTGGGTCTGGTGGGAAGTAGCAAATGAGTACAGCCCGAGGCTCAGTAGCCGTGGGAGACAAGACAGCGCAGGGCGTATCCACGTGTGTGCGTACGTGCGTGTGTCCGTACGTGCGTGCGTGTGTGTGTGTGTGTGTGTGTGTGTGTGTGTGTGTGTGTGTGTGTGTGTGTGTGTGTGTGTGTGTGTGTGTGTGTTTGTGTGTGTTTATGTGTTTGTGCTTGTGTGTTTGTGTGTTTGTGTATGTGTGTGTGTGTGTGTGTGTGTGTGTGTGTGTGTGTGTGTGTGTGTGTGTGTGTGTGTGTGTGTGTGTGTGTGTGTGTGTGTGTGTGTGTGTGTGTGTGTGTGTTTGTGTTTGTGTGTGCGTGTGTGCGTGTGTGTGTGTGTGTGTGTGTGTGTGTGTGTGTGTGTGTGTGTGTGTGTGTGTGTGTGTGTGTGTGTGTGTGTGTGTGTGTGTGTTTATCTTTTTGTGTTTGTGTTTGTATTTGCGTGTGTGTACATGTGCCTGTGTCTGCCTGCCTCCCTCACCCATTTTTCTTTCCTTCATTTATGTCTGTGTTTGTGTGCCTGAGGGGAGAAAGAGTCTGCCGGAAATGTTGCAACAGATAATGATGATGATGATGACGATTAGTCTCCGAAAAAAACGGGTGAGGAAGGTGAACACGTCCATTGTTTTGAGGAGTGAGGAATGGGATAGAAGAGTGAGGGAGAAGAAAACAAAGAGACAGGGAGAGGTGTGAGAGATAGGAATAGGGGAGAAGTGTGAGGGAGAGATAGGAGAAGAGAGAGTAGGAATGAGGAGGAGTGTGAGGAAGATGAGAAGAAAGAGACAGGAAGAGATCAGAGGTAGGAATGGCGAAGTGTGAGGGAGAAATAAGAGAAAGGAGGAAATAGGAATGGGTAAAGAAGATTAAAAGAGAAAGAAATGGAGAAATAGGAGAGATAGGAATGGGGGAGGAGTGTGAAGGAGAGATAGGAGAAAGGGGGAGAAAAGAATGGGGGAGGAGTGTGAGTGGGGAAGAATGTAAAGAGAAAGGGAGAGATAGGAATGGCGAAGAAGTGTGAGGAAGATGAGAATAAAGAGAAATGGAGAGATAGGAGAGATGGGAATTGGGAGGAGTGTGTGGAAGATGAGAGTAAAGAGAAATGGAGAGATAGGAGAGATAGGAATGGGGGAGGAGTGTGAGGAAGATGAGAGTAAAGAGAAATGGAGAGATAGGAGAGATGGGAATGGGGAGGAGTGTGTGGAAGATGAGAGTAAAGAGAAATGGAGAGATAGGAGAGATGGGAATGGGGGAGGAGTGTGAGGAAGATGAGAGTAAAGAGAAATGGAGAGATAGGAGAGATGGGAATGGGGGAGGAGTGTGAGGAGGAAATAGGAATGGGTGAAGAGTGTGAGGGCGGAAGAATGCAAAGAGAAAAGGAGAGATAGGAGAGATAGGAATGGGGGAGAAGTGTGAGGGAGAGATAGGAGAAAAGGAGAGATTGAAATGAGGTAGGAGTGTGAGGAAAGAGGGGAGAAAGGGAGAGATAGGAATGGGGGAGGAAGATGAGAGTAAGGAGAAAGGGAGAGAAAGGGAGAGATATGAATGGGTGAGGAGTGTGACGAGGATGAGAGCAAAGAGAAACGGATAGATAGGAGAGATAGGAATGGGGGAAAAGTGTGATGGAGAAATGGGAGAATGGGAGAAATAGAAGAGATAGGATGGGAAGGAGTGTGAGGAAGAGATAGGAGAAGGGGAGAGAGATAGGAAAGTAAGGAACGGGAGAGGAGTGTGTGGAAGATGAGAGTACAGAGATGGGAGAGAAAATGGACGAAATTTTCTTCAGTCGTGACCTCAGCGGACACATGAGGTCACGTGGGATAACACTGAAAAATTATGATGGAAAAAAATATTTGTAGCTTAAGAAAATTAATTGTTTTAGTCACCACTTGAATTGGACGTTGGAGAAAGCAAAAGGTAATTGCAAATTGCAATTAACTAATGACTGTAGACTGTAATTAACGCTTCTGATATTTGTTCACCCTTTCACTGCGATTCTATTCAGCCTTGGGGTGCACTCCAGACAATAAAGGGGTCACGCTTGATGTAGAGGTCCGAGTTGGTGATAGCCCCGCAAACCTAAGAAAATAAATAAAATAAAAATAAATGAATAAATAAATAAGAATAAAAAATAAAAATAAATCGATGTAGAACTTTCATCTCGGGGCTTTCCCTAAACTGAAGAGAATAATCTGGTACTAACCAAGACAAAGACTTTGGATGGGCTTCTCAATGTACAAGTCTTTTATGAAATGCTCTTCTCATTTCTATTATTATTATTATTATCATCTATTTATTTATTTATTTGTCTATTTACTTTCACTTTTCAAGGATCCTCAAGTTTGAGCTCTTAAACAGTTTCCAACACAATCACTAATTTTTCAGTTTAAGGTCAAAGGTCTCTTTAAGCTGAATAATATCATCTGGTGCGACAATAGGCCTTAATGAGTAAGAGTAGGACCAGAGTTACATTACTCCACTTTGTGTAGTTTTTTTTTTTTTTCGTTCTTTCTTCTCCACCCTTTGTAGTGCAGTAATCTTCAAAATGCACTTATTCCTTTGTAATACCATTGATAGTGTAGCCATTGCCTTATCTGATAAAAAAAAAGTTGATTATCGATTGAATGGTTATATGATTAGAACATTGTGTTAGAAGTCATATGTCACGTTTTTCATGCCTCTCACGCCCCTCACGCATTTCACGCCCCTCACGCATTTCACGCTCCTCACTCATCTCATCTTTCTCACGCCCGCCATGCATTTCATACCATCCCACACCTCTCAAACGTATCCCTCTTCTCACGCCTATCACCCTTCACGAAATTTCTTCTCATCAAGTGAAATATCGTGACTTCCTTTCCTTCCGAGGACTCTCACTTATGTTATGGTCCTCGAGATTGTTCATGATGAGTGCTTGAGCAAGCACCAAGTAGGTTAAGCTATATCGAACATAAGAACATAAGAATAAAGGAGACTACAAAAGACCATAAGGCCTACACTAGGCAGCTCCGTATCCATCACCACCTGTCATCCCCATCCATAAAGTTGTCTAATCGTTTTTTAAAACAACTGATAGTTTCAGCGCTTACTACATGGTTACTAAGTTTATTCCATTCATCGACCACCCTATTAGTAAACCAATTCTTGCCTATTTCCTTCTTAAATCTATCATCGAAGGCCAAACGATCTCTTGATCTAGTTGACAATAGTTCCTAAACTATTTTATATTACGCCCACTTTTTGCTTCCACCGGACCCACACACACACACACACACACCTTTTTTGTATTTATATGATTTTTTCTATTCGTATCTTAGCACTTAGCTAGCTTAATAGAAAACGGGATTGGGGTGACTGATGGAATTATACTTTGCACGTATGTAACGGCAGGTTCTTCATCTTGGAATGATTTTATTGTTCTTATTTAACAATGATTTTCGAGCAGATGACCTCATGCTCCCTTTGCATCTTCCCCACGCCTCCCTGATCTAGTAGATGAAAGCTCTAGAAGTGCTGTGGGGAGTGGCTTCTCACCTCGTTCTCTTGTTCTAGTAGGTTGAGGCTCAAGAACTAGATCGGGGAGTGGTGTCTAATCTTGTAAATAAATAGTTTGTTAGAATAGCCCCGAGTGCAATTCCACGAGGTACTAAGGAAATGATGAAATTAGCCTGGTGGACTTAAGAGAGAGAGAGAGAGAGAGAGAGAGAGAGAGAGAGAGAGAGAGAGAGAGAGAGAGAGAGAGAGAGAGAGAGGAGTGACTTGGTTACTGGTATGATGGCCCGGAGGCGACCAGAATGAAGACAAAAAATTACAATTGGTACGAATAGATTTAATGTCTTTTGCGCTTGATTAACCACTGAGAAGAGTGTGTCATTAGTGAGCGTGTGAACATGTACTCTCGTTCATTGTAAATGTATACATTGCGTATAATTTCATACCATGTGCTTTGGTGGCGTCATCGGAAGCGTGCTGGTCTCGTATTATTCCCTTAGTTGTGGGTTCGAATCCCGCATTTCTCTCCAATTCCCAGCAGTGACTGTGACCTGCCTCAACAGTCCAGGCACATAATTGGACAAAGGTGACGGCTTCGGCCGCAGCTACTCCGTGTCTCCTGCCGTAGTCTCCTCACTACCAGCACTTTGTAACAGAGGTAATTTGTAGCTGTAGTTTTGAATTCAGTTTGGTTTTGAATTATAATGAAAGTACTATTTGGAAAAATACAGATGTGGACGTTTGACCCAGTTTGATGTATTAACCCAGTTTGACGGATTGACCCAGTTTGACGGATTGACCCAGTTTGACGGATTGACCCAGTTTGACGGATTGACCCAGTTTGACGGATTGACCCAGTTTGACGGATTGACCCAGTTTGACGGATTGACCCAGTTTGACGGATTGACCCAGTTTGATGGATTGACCCAGTTTGATGGATTGAGCCAGTTTGACGGATTGACCCAGTTTGATGGATTGGTCCAGCTATATAGAAGAACAAACTTAGAGAACGTAAGTAGTTTATGCAATAACTTTCGTCTTCTCTCTGAGTTACAAGAAGCGGTAAGATGTCATTATCTAGAACAGTTTTTCCTCAACATTTCAAGATTTGTGGACCCTTAAAGTTTGTTTGGTTCGGTGTGATTATCGTTCAACGATGATCGTTCATGGCTCAATGATAATCGTCGAACGATTGTCTAGAGCACTAATTATTTGTTCTTGAATAGGGTTATTTTGCTTCGATCTGCAAAGTACGAGGCTGATCATTTTAACCGAACCTACAACCAACGCGCTTACCCAAATAGGATGACAGGTAGTAGGATGCGCGTCACCCGCCATTAATCGCTGTGGTAGGAGGCTAATGATCGCACCGAACAAAACGTATCTTTACATAGATTCATATATTTAGGGGACCCCTTGATAGGAGATTAGATCAGATATAGTCACATTTCTAAACATTCAGTGACAGTGACACTATGATATTTTACACAAATCATCGCTACATTCTGAGAGACGCAACTAGCCAGGGGAAAATTAGGCGAAGAAAACAAAATTACACTTTGGTTAAGACACATTATGTAAGCATGAGTTATATATATAAAAAGATTAGCCATGACAGGATTAATTATAACATGTTTTATTTCCCACCATGTAAACCCTTTGGTAGATTTCTGCGGACACTTAGAAGTCAGCGGACCTCTGGTTGAGAAATACTGGTCTAGAACGACCTAGAAGTGCTATTTGTCATTTCACGTCTAGCTCGGATGCTTTCTAGTCGACGAGCGGGTTAGAGCGCCGCTACTTGCGGCGGAAGTCGAGGTGAGAGCAATTCGAGCCTTGCCGCCAGCGAGTTGGACCAAGGGTATGGTTCATTAAATTCCACCGTTCTAGCCTCCTGATAGTGGGGAGTTCTTGATGGATGGTTTGGAGGGCTGACAAGGGTGATGGTGGCAATTCGAAGGAAACACCAGCAGTTTGCGACCCCATCCATCATCTCGGCAATAAAAATGATAACAGTTGAAGTCAGCGCGGTGTTGCATATGTAGGACGCGAAACACTTTTTCGTAACTGAAATTATACGAAACACGCCCGGTTTCTCTTGTCTTCGTTCAAACAGAGCCAGAGACTGCAGAGCTTAAACGTAACTATACGAAACGTGTCTTGTTTCTCTTCCATCCGCTCAAACAGAGAGACTGAAAAACCTTGTCTTTGTACAATCACCACCAAAAGTACTGTCGCCTTGACGGTGTTTGAATGTACAAGTATGAACAGTGTGTGCTGGTGCCATAAACGGAAGCGTACTGGTCTCGCATCCACTTAGCTGTGGGATCGAATCCCGCACTCCTCTCCGATTCCCAGCTGTGATTGTTACCTCCCCCAACAGTCCCTCAATCGGCAAATAGGGCAAAGGTGACGGCTTCGACCGCAGCTACTCAGCGCCTCCTGACGTAGGCTCTTCGCTTTCTTCCATATATAGATTGTATCACAATAATGACTTTAGTAGATGTTGTTGCGTCAAAATAGCTGCAATTAGAACTCGTGATCACGTAATCAAAAAAAATAAAAAATAAAGCAATTCTACTTTTAGCATTTACCATTCTTTTGTTTTTGAGATCACAAGATTACTTTTGTTTATTTAATGATTCATTATCTTGTTAATCTATTTATTCAATTTATCAATTAATTTTTGCTTATTTATTTATTTAATCGTTTATCTATTTGTTCTCTTATTTATCTATTTGTTTATTCATTCAAAAATTATATCTATCAATTTTTATTTTTATATATATATGTATATATATATATATATATATATATATATATATTCATTTACCTAATGTTTATCTCTTTATTCATTTATTAATTCTATTAATGTATTTATTTATTCATTTATTTATCTATTATTTATATAACTTCACTGAAAACCACCACCGGATGAGGAGAATGTGTGAGCAACGCGTGATTCATCATGGCAGTAATGACTGTGGCCATTTTTCCAGACCCGTGAAGAACTGGATGTGTTTCATTGCCGTCACGGTGTGGTGCGCATCTCGACGTCACGGTAACCTCAGGTTGGGTAACTGGTAACAATCCGCAGACGAAATATGTACAAGAAATTGTTTTCTATGGTGGACAAAGGGACAACGCCCTGTAGGCTGATTTGTACCCTTCCCCTCCCCTCTCCCCTTTCTATATATACATTCTACCACTTGTTTAGGTCCTTATTTGTTTCATGTTTGTCTGAGATAGGCAGAGGGTATATATGAATTCGTCGTCTAGGAAAGGTCTAGGTTCAGACTGGCCACCTCATACATAGATTTCTGTAAATTCTTATGAGTGACTCCTGTTTGCTTGTTTGTTTGTTTTCTTGTTTTCAATTTTAAATCATCGTAGTGTTTCAAGGACTTCCTACACTGTTTTCAAGTACCCCCAAACAGCTGTAGCTGAGGTTCCGGATAAAGAAAAATAAGGATTATGATGCCACACACCCATAGTGAATTGTAGTCATTTCTCCTGTAAACGTGCGATCGATAGTAACTGCAGCACCACCACCACCAACAACAACAACAACATTCACAAAGGGTGGAGCATGTTGTAGACATGTGACAGAGGCCCAAGCAATGAAATTAAAATCTTTATCACTGCGTTCGTCATGTCGACTTGCAGATCATTTGCATTCACATCATTAGTTATGTCGTTTGCGGTGAAGGCATTTGTGTTTGGACATTTTCTACGTGTCACTAATAGGGGCAGCTGTCATCCAGCGTGTCAGTTGATCACTGGTGAAAACTAGTTTCTGCATCGTTGAAGTCTTTAGTTCAACTGATCAAATCCCCTTACGCGAAAACAAACAGGAGGCTTTGTTTCATTCATATTTCTTTTATAATTTTTTTTAACTCGTCTATGTCCGCCGGAGACATAATCGGAAGGGTGTTGCTGTCGCATTCGCTTAGTTGTGGGTTCGAGTCCCGTGCTCCTCTCCTATTCCCAGCTGTAACTCTTTGTTACCTGCCCCAATAGTCCCCAAAGCGCATAACAGGGGAAAGGTGACGGCTTCGGCCGCAGCCACGTACCTCCTAGCACAATCTCCTCACTACCTTTAGCTATTTTTTATTGAACATGCGTTCTGATGATCATACAAACGGCTTTAATAGCCTGAACAAATTACTTGATTTAAGTTGGCGCTTGAGTTGCGTAAACATGGATGCTTTAACCTTCAGCCACGTTAATGATGGAGCGTAGAACAATTATCTTGTCTTTATACCTTAATGCAGTAATTCTACTCCCTTGTTCTCAAGACTAAGTGGCTATTACGTAGCAATGGTGCATCATCAAAGGTAACACAATGGCGATGCACCGAGAGTCTTCGACATGGCACCACGCCCATTTGATTGTGTTGTGCCAAATCCCAAGTTATTTGAATTCCTGTAACGAATATGTCTTGGTGCACTGCCTCTGACCCGGGCATTGAGCAGTGGATAGGGATAACCCTTCGTCTACGTGGAGTTAAGATAAAGAGGAGATGGGTGACGGATGGATGGTGGCCCTCTACCTCCCTTTTAAGGGGAAAGAAGCCTATTGGTAGATAGGTAGATAAAGAGGTAAGGGAATTAGGATGGAAGAGGGATACAAAGGAGTGGAAGGGAAGGAAAACTAGATAGTAAGGTCCGATGGGAAAAGGAGGAAGAAAAAGCAAAACAAATGGACAATTAACATTACATTGCCTATTGAATAAAGTTTTTTTAAGGAAATACATCATTATATTCGGTGATCTATCATCTATCTATCTGCCTGGTAGAAATGAAGAAAATGGAGTTCATGAAGCTGCCTTCCAATAATGAACACTTTGCTTACACACATTTTCTACAATCAGGTCCGGCCGTCGGGAAGCTTTGAACTCGGGTCCCTCTGAGCGTGAGTCCCAAGTGTTACCCCACCTCGCCACTCGAATCGTACAAAAGAAACTGAATTACATCGCTGATACTAGCAATTTGTTCCATGATTACACAGAATCCCATTCCTTGTATAAATGACCATGAACAACCCGTTTTTACACGATAGATACTCTAACATAGCAACACTTTGACCCAGGTGATCAAGAGAGACCCATTTCACACGCTTCTATATTGACACTCGTTCGCCGGAAATCGGCTCACTGGCGATTGATCCAAGTCAAGGCTGAGAAATAGATTGTTGTCGACGTTTTCACTGTGGAGCTGATGCAAACCAGACGCCAAACAAGGGTCATACAGAACTGTAGCCTCCATACACAAGAAAAGTTTCACCTGATCAAAAAATGACAACGTTTGAATGCGTAGCTAGTTTTGTATCACTTTAACTGAAAAGGTAAAGAAAATGAAGAGTTTACGCCAGGAGGCGCTGAGTAGCTGCAGCCGAAACCGTCACTTATGCCCTTTGTACATAGACTGTTGAGGCAGGGAGCAATCACCGCTGGTAATCGGACAAAACTGCGAGAATCGAACACAGAACTAAGCGAATGTAAGGCTATGCCGCCTCCGGTTACGCCACCAGTGCAAGAAAGTCACATGAAATATAAGTCATTCCTTAAGAAGAGGAAAGTTCTTTCCTCTCAGGTGAAAAAAATTTTCTGGCATTTGGGAGAATGCTTACACAAGACAACGCCACTTGGGAAAAGGTAATTATTGAATAAAACTAGAATCGCCGTTGAACTACACTCCAATGAGCTTAAGAGCGATTAAATCTCTGTTGCGTGCGAGAGTAGAAAACCCTGGGAAAATCTTCGTCCTCAGCAGAGTAAGATTTGGACGCACTGATGTCATCAAAAGCCTCAAGAGAAGAGATTTTTTGGGGGTTTCCTTAAAGATAAAGACGTTGCGTCATTAGTAACAGAAGATGGGCCGCAGTAATGGAATGAGTGTTTCTTCACTGCTCTCTCTCTCTCTCTCTCTCTCTCTCTCTCTCTCTCTCTCTCTCTCTCTCTCTCTCTCTCTCTCTCTCTCTCTCACACACACACACACACACACACACACACACACACACACACACACACACACACACACACACACACACACACATAAACACACATATGTACATACATTTATATATATGTGTGTGTGTGTGTGTGTGTGTGTGTGTGTGTGTGTGTGTGTGTGTGTGTGTGTGTGTGTGTGTGTGTGTGTGTGTGTGTGTGTGCGTGCGTGTGTATGTGTATACACATCTAGATAAGTGCATAATTTTGTGTTTCAACAGTTACCTAGATATCTTTGCCGTTTTCCGCTCTTTCGTTTTTCCTCACCTTCCCTTTCTCGCTTTTTTTTTTTTTCTTCGATATTCCTCCCACTCTTTCTTTCCCTCTCGTCCCTTTTTTCTTCTTTTGACCAAATCTTCCGTTTAGTTTCCACGGTAGTTCATCAAACTCATTATCATTTCCAGGTTTTTCAGCGTTAGAGTATCCGCCTTCCAACTACGCCTTCCAGGTTCCCATCACCTCTTGATCCCTCCCATTCTTCGCGGAAAGCAGGCACTCCTGAGACCCCAATGCCTCTTCTGGTTTCCCAGAAGCTTTTTCTTCGTCTTCCATCATTCTCGAAGTTTCTTGGGTTCCTTTTCTGTTTCTCGCTTCTGACCTCTTGGTTCCCCAAAAGGTGGAGAGGTCACATCGTGAGGCGTTTAGCTATGTTTGGTTACATAGCCTGGGCGAGTAGCATTCACCGGAAAGTATCTGAAATTGCACCAAAGCAAAACTTATCAATTTCTTATTCCTACCCCTTTTCCCCTCCACTTGTCTTCCCTTCACCATTTCCTCCTCCCTCTCCTCTCTTCTCTTTCCTCTTTTCCATCCTTTAATATACTCTTCCTCCTTTCTTTTCCTCTTTCTACTACTCTTCCATATTCCTCTTCCTCCTCTACTCTCTCTTCTACCCTCGTTTTCTCTCCTCTTTCTCCTTTACTTTTCCTTCCTTCTCTGTTACCTCCTTATTCTTCCTCTCCCTCCTTTTCCCTCCTTTATCCTAGTCTTCCGGCTTTCCTTTCTACTCTTTTCTTTCATTTTCCTCTTCCTCCTCTATTCCTCTATCATTCCTCCCTCTTACCTCTTTCATTCCCTCCCACTCGACCTTCCCTCCTCCTCCATATTCCCCCCTCCACCTTCCCTCCATTCCCACCTTCCCTTGCTCTTCCCCCTCTCCCTCCTGTCGCCTCCCCTTCTTTCTCCTCTCCACCTTCTCTCGCTCTCCCTTCCTTCCCCTCACCACCTCTGTTCCACTCATCTACTCTCCTTTCCACCAACTCTCCTCCGCTTTCCCCCTCCCCAATATTTATTCTTTCTCGTTCCCTTTCCTCTCCCCTTATCCTTAATTTGTCATCCCTTTCCCCTCCCTTCTCATTTCCTTTCTCCCCTATTCCTTCCTTCTCCTCCTCTCCCTTCTTCCCTTCCCTTTCTCTCCCTTCCTCTCTTCCTCTCCCTCCCCCTCCGCGCCGACCTCTTGGCCCCAGGGCCCAAACGCGCCCCCGAGTTCCTCACCCACCACCTTCGCCATGCGTCTCGCGGGCAATCCTACTCCTCCTCTCCTCCTCCTCCTCCTGATTCTCTTTCACTCTCGTTCTCCTTTCTTCTTCATCCCCGAACTCGTCTGTGTCATCTCGAACATAATCCCCATTCAGATCTTCTCTTAGTTAAGGATTTTTGTTCTGCTGTTGCATTTCTGACTTCAACCAGATTTCTATAGAAGTTGATTTGTGTGTGTGTGTGTGTGTGTGTGTGTGTGTGTGTGTGTGTGTGTGTGTGTGTGTGTGTGTGTGTGTGTGTGTGTGTGTGTGTGTGTGTGTGTGTGTGTGTGTGTGTGTGTGTGTGTGTTTGTTCCGTCTTGGCCAGTATTCGTGTGGATCCCCTTCATTTTTCTCCCAAATCCCACCTTGCCAAATAATGTAAAAAGAAAAATAATATTAATAATATAATAATAATGATAATGATGATAAAAATATCCATGAAGAGAAACCTGCTTTATTTCAAAGTTGATAATTATGATTCTCTTATATTTCTTCTGTCAGGAAAGAGTGATGGAAGTTTATTTCTTTATATTCAGATTACTCACAATATATAGAAATGTATAATTTGTAATAGGAGGCTATGGCGCCCCTCCTAAATTCTTGTTATGGCTTCCCTAGGGGCCCCCAGGCTAAGAAACAAATTTTTAAGTGTAATTCCAGACGATTTGTTTCAGATAAAGGTCGCCATTCTACGGTCATAATTACTCTTGCATTTCTTGTCTTTTCTTTATTTATTCATTTATATAATTTTCTTGTGCATCAGTCTACATGAGTTGGGATTAATTCAACGGGAAATGTCATGTAAAACACTTGGTAACTATATTTCTTATGAATATTGTATTGACAGTGATATAAACAAAATCGATAGGGATGGGATTTGGGTGTTTAATTTGAAATCAAAATCTAACCTCAGCCTGAAGATTCCAGCTGGGTGCGATTCCTGTAAACCACTGAAATAAATAAATAAATAAATAAAGAAGTAAATAAATAAATGAATAAAAGAAAATAGAACAAAAAATCTATGTAGTAACGTTTCTAGGTATTAGTTTCTCTATGTACGAGTAAACGCATATATAATCTATACTTAGACCTATCGCTTACTAAGGATCAATTATATGTTTATAAATTGTCAAAAAAAAGGGATTTTTTCAATATCGAGACGCCCCCTTCGGCTGAATAAAATCGTCTGACGGCAGCTTGAAACAAAATCCCCCTCCTGGAGGTGGTGGGGTAAGGGGTGGGGGTGGTTACCAGGGAAAGTAACGAATGATTACTCGTAATCACATGATTACCATTTCTTACAACTTCCTCTTTCAGAGGTGAATGGAAACAGGTCCACGATAGAGATTGATACCCAGATTTGCTTCTAAGTGGATCGAGAGGCTTAGAAGCTTAGCTCCCAGGATGCTTAGCTAAGCAGAAACCGTCTTCTTTGCTAGCCAGAGCAAGTGATAATCACAAGTATTGAGGATTATCTTACATTTGGGAATGCATGCGTTGTTCTATACTTTTACTTTCCTGAATCCACCTACAGTTAGTCGAAGGTGTTTCATTGCGTGAGAGTATCGACGATCTCGTGAATCGTCCCCTATTTTTTTAGTTTTGTAATTCTTAACAGTCTTTATACGTTTATGCTTTTAATATTTGAAGGCAGATGTTTTTATCCCTATTATTATTATTTTTTTTCATATTAGTAACTTGATATTCTATACCTGCCCAAGTTATGCAGTAAAAAGCCTTCTATTGTATTACAATTGTGCAATGTGCACCTCGTGAATTGTTCTCGTGACTGTGGGAAAGAGATTGTCTGCATAACACGTTTTCTTTTCCGTCTATACACATTGACCGGGCAAAGTTTGGCCTAAGATATTCTTTTGTTATGGAGATGTTGACAGTGAGGGCAGACAGTGTCATAACCCACCACGACTGATCATGTTAGCCGGGAATGAAGTGAAACAGAGGGAGAGGTTACCGGGTAGCTTGGTTTGCATAGTGACACGTCTATTAATTGTTGAACATTGAGAGTATTGCGTGTCACATAAGTAGTAGTTACATACACACACACGTGTGTGTGCGTGTGAGAGAGAGAGAGATAACATGGTTTTGGATCACGTGTTGGACTCGTGAATGACAGCTATTTCCCACCCGAAAGAGAGCTCAGAGCTCATATATGACCGATTTATGGGTAATGCTTTGACCTTACACGCATACACACATACACACAACTCCCCGCCCACGAGAATTGGAGTAACGACTCGCAGCGCAGCGATACTGAAATTATTTCAGCCCTGGGCGAGATTCGAACCCGGACCTTCGTAGTGGCAGCCGAGACTTCTACCAACCGCGCTATCGAGTCGTGTGTATTTACCTAGTTGTATTTTACGAGAAAGGGAGCTATTCTTTCAAGTTTTTTTTATACATTTTTTTGTACTTGGTGACCACATCGTTGCTACATATTCCAATCTTGGTCTTATCAGAGTGATTAGAATTTTCTTCACCATTTCTTCATCCAGGTATGTAAATGCCACTTTGATTGTTCTTATTAAATTATAAGTTTCTCCAAAAATCTTATTTATATGTTTCTCAGGTGACATATTATTCATAACAATGACTCCCAGGTCCTTCTCATTTTCTACTTTTTTTTAATTCCTTCTTCTACCAATTTATATGATCCTGTTATTCTGTTTTTGCTTTTTCCAAATTCCATTATACTACACTTTTTAGTGTTGAACTCCATCTCCCACTTCCTACTCCATTCCCATACTTTATTTAGATCACTCTGTAGTGACTCACAATCTTCTTCCGTGTTCACTTTTTTTTAATAGTTTTGCATCATCTGCAAAGAATCTCATATAGCTTTCAATTTCTTCATCTATATCATTAATATATATAGCAAACATTATTGGGGCTAGAACTGTTCCTTGTGGAACACCGCTTATTACGTCATCCCATTTTGAGTGTTTGTGTCTTATCACTACTCTCATTTTTCTTTCTTGCAAAAAGTCTTCCATCCATTTAAGCAGTTTGCCCTGTATTCCTCCTTCAGTTTCTAATTTCTTAAGCAACTTCTTATGTGGTACTTTGTCAAAGGCTTTTTTTAGGTCTAGAAATGCACAATCAGCCCATCCATCTCTTTCTTGTATTATATCTATTAGCCTTGAATAGAAACATATTAAATTAGTGACGCATGATCGTCCTTGTCTGAATCCAAATTGCCTTGGACTTAGCACGCTGTTTTTTTTTTTTTTCTAAATATTTTACCCATTTACTTTTGATAATTCACAAATTTTTGCTATTGTACTTGCTAGAGAGACTGGTCTATAGTTGGTAGGGTCTTCTTTATGACCTTTATATATAGGTACTACATTTGCTTTTTTCCAATCTTCTGGAACTTTTCCTTCTTTCATGGAACTATTTATTATGCAATGTATTTTGTCTGCCAGTTCATTTTTGCATTCTTTCAAAATCCAATTTGCTATTTCATCTGGTCCATGCGATTTTCTAAAAGCAAGATTACTCAAGTGTTTCATTATTTCATTCTTTGTTACTTCTATTTCTTTCATAGGGGGGACTTTCTCTTTCCATTCGATCTCTTCCGGTTGTATATTCTCCCTTGTAAACACTGATTTAAAATGCTTGTTCATAATTTCCGCCATTTCTATTTCCTCTGTGTATTCAACTCCTCCTTGTCTTAATTTCTCCAAGTCTTGTTTGCTTTTCAGTTTGTTGTTTACAAATCTGTAGAATAGTTTTGGTTGATCTTTACATTTTTCTATGACATCTTTTTCATATTTTCTCTTTTCCTCTCTGCACGCTTGTACATATTCATTTCTATAACAAGTATATATTTTCCATTTTTCAGGTCTTTTGTATTTCTTCCATTTGGTCCAAGCTTTGTCTCTTTTGTCTTTTAACACTCTACAACTTTTGTTGTACCAGCACTTTACATATTCTTTTTCTTGTTTTTGTCTTGGGACATACTTTTCCACTCCTTTTTTATAATTTTTTGTCAAAATATTCCATTTCTCTTCTACTGTTGTATCTTTGTGTATTCTTTCCCAGTTTTCATTTTGAAAGAATTCTCTTACTTATCAATTTTTTTTCATACATCAATCTTCCTTTTCTATATTGTTCATTTCTTTTCATGTATTTTTTCTCATTTAGTTCTAGTTCTATCAATATGTGGTCACTTTTACTTATTGGTGCCTGGTATTCTATCTTTTCCACTATTTCAGGTTCTGATGTGATTATTAGGTCTAGTCTCGATGGTTCTTCTTCATTTCTATACCTAGTGTTCTCTTGGATCCATTGTGTCATTGTGTGGTCAATAATCATCTCAAGTAGAACATTTCCCCATGAGTCTTCTCCACCCTTTACGGTCATCTCTTCCCAACAGATTTCTTTGCAATTAAAGTCACCCATCATAACTATTCTTCCTCCATCTTCCATTATCTTGTTTAGTGTTATTCTTGTGTCTTCTAACATACTTATATGTTCACTCTCTTCCCACGAGGCTGTTTTTGGGGGCACGTAGTTTATTACAAACTTTCTGCTCTTCTTATCTCTGTCTTCTACTTCTATCATAATCATCTCTACTCTATTCTTTCCATATGTGACATTCTTCACGTTTATATCCTTCTTAGTCAGGAACATAACTCCACCCCCTTGTTTTATCTCTGTTTCTAATCCAATAATTATATGTATTGTGTCCTATGCTGTTGGGTGGTAGTGGACCTTTTAATTTTGTCTCAACAATTCCCATTATGTCTGGTTCTTTTTCCTTCAGATACTCGTTCAGTTCATTCAGTCCTGTTATTAATCCATCTATATTTGTGTAGGACACTCTTAACTTTCTGTTATTTCCATTGTATTCTCTGTTTCTTTTTTGTTTCTCTCTGTTATGGTCCATTTCCTCAATTTCATATTCACTACTCTCCAGTAGAATTCTTGTTTTTCTGACTCCGTTCTGGTCTCGTTTTTTTCTTTAGCTTCTTTCCTTTTCATTTTTTCTTCCTCTCTTTCCTCTTTATTCATTTCTCTTTTTATCCATACCTTTTTATATTGTTCACTTGCTGCTAGCTTCCCTGTTTTTGTTAAGATATTCTCTGCTGTTGTTTGTGATCTGAATTTAATCTTAATTGGTCTGGTCTTATCTGTACTATACTTTCCGAGTCTAAACTTCTCTTCAATTTGTTTCATTATTTCAGGTTCATCTTCCTGAACTAATTCTAGTAATCTGCTTACTTTTTCATTTTCCTCCTTGATTCTTGTGGTTCTATCTGGGTTATGTTTCTCTTCCATTCCTGATATAATTATACATTTCTTTTTATCTGCTAAGTCTCTTACAATATTCTCCTTCTGTCTCATCACTTTGATAACTGAGTCTTCAGTTTGTTCTTTCATTTGCTGTTTAATTATATCACTAAATGCAACTTTACTGTTTTCCTGTTTTTTTCTCCACCCCTGTGCTTCTTTTGCTATGGCCTCTTTATTGTCTTTATTGTTCCTTTTTAATTCTTCATTATCCTCTTTTACTTCTTTTAACTGTCTTTTTAGTTCTTCTATTTCATTAGTTAAGTTTTTGTTCGCCTCCTCTAGTTCTTCCAATCTTTCAAGCCTTTGCGCAATTTTTGACATTCTACCAAACCTAATCTCCCAATGTTCGGTCATTTGTTCAAGTTTTTCCTCTAGTCTTGCCAGTCGGGGGAGGTTGGTATCCGCCCCCCCCCCTTCATTAAATCCATGGAAATTATTATCCTCACCTTCTATTGTGCTGCTCTTATCTATGTTTCTAATCTTTACATTTTTGTTAGTCCCTTCATCGTCA
>NC_134782.1:31342207-31362207 GCF_046742065.1 Oratosquilla oratoria
TTACTTGTTCCCTTGGGCAAGGGAATGGGGTCGATGGGAAGGTGAAACAATATCTATTGGTCGGATAATACAGGCTCTGAGCTTACATCCAGAAAGGGAATGACAGGTTTTTATATGTATATGTATATGTATATGTATATGTATATGTATATGTATATGTAGAGAGGTTAAATAAGAAAATTATTACATGTCTTAGAGGTATGATAAGTCCTCATATTATAACTTGGGATACTTGGCTTCCTTGTGTTAAATGTACTCTGAACAACCAAATTAACATAGCAACAGGTGAAACACTTCATTTTATTATTTTCGGGGAGGACAAAAATCTTCCATATGAAATCTTGATTGCAGAGCAGAAACATGTGTATAATATAGATGATTACATCTCAAATAGGATACATACATTTCAAGCTATACATCAAAGAGTAAGAGAACATATGCAGGAGCATACACACGAGATGGAAAAGCAACAATAGAAAACAGCACATCAAAACAATTAAAAATAGGATACTTAGTCATGGTCAAATTACATACACTCTATAATAAACTTTCACCGAGGTACTCAGGTCCATATTAGGTAATTGATTTTGCAGATGGAAATAAATACAAGATCTTACACTTAGAAATTAGGGAAGTATCAATTAATCACTTAGATGATATAAAGAAGCTTAGAATACAATTTGATGAAGAGGATATATGTGACAGTGTATTAATTCTAAAGAAACGCTAAATCCAGAGGAGTATAGGGAATATATTGATAATATCACACGGGAATTGAATATTAATTTTGATAATTTTTACTGATACTATTTATATTGTTGAAATGTATGGTGCTTGGTTGTGATGGAAGACCTGAACTATTGGAATTTTGGTGTCAAAGAGATGTGCCACCTGAAGCTTTGGTCAGACATGAAGATCTGGAGCCAATACAAAAGGACAATGCCAATAAATATTGAAACATTTTCTTTTGTGAAGCAATGAAAATTCTTATGCAATGTGTGTCCTAGACAAAAAGCGAATTAAATGTGTGTGAAACAAAAATTGAATTATACAGACACTACTATGCTGTATATATAATTGTAGTGAAATATCTCATTAATAATACACGGTTCAACATCTTTGAAAAGATGAAAACATTTTCTACTGAAATATAATGTTGCTGTTCTTAATCAAACTTCACAATCAGGAGAAAGACATTGAATATTATTTTGTTTTATGTCTTCTTGTTGTTTCTGACATTTAATGCTGTTCAGCATGTACCTACTTGAATTGTTTTCTTTTGAAAGTGCTACTGACAATCATGCATTTTGGAAGGGTTACTTATTTTTTTGTTATGTGTGGCATATGTTTTGATGACACTATCTATTGAAAGATAATACTTTTAATTTTTTTTTGCCAGTTTATGGAGAAATTGTTTTAAATATTTAGCTTCTTGTATATGATATTTTCCAAGTATATATTACAGCGAGCCCTGTAAGAGGGTATTAGAAAATGGTTGGTCGGGACAACCAAAGGTAGCTGCCGAGCCCTGTAAAAGGCTAGTAGATAAGGTAGACAAGATAGAGGGGTAGGTGGCGAGAATTTCATTTTTATTTGTAGAATGTTTGATAACAATAGCCGCGAAGGAATTGCATAATCTCGCTCCTCGTTTAATGCTGATGTAATGATATGTGAAGTACCATTCCTGCATCGATATCGTGATTGCTTGTGTAAGCAGTATTGCTTAAGACGTTGTAACAGTCTTTCTGATTGGAGAAAGGGTGGAGAAAAAATCATTGGTACACGGGAGAAAAGTCACGCCCTTGGGGGAGGCACTTAGTTGTAACAGTAAAGATCATTGGATGAATAAAGTCGTGACGTCGGTGCATAGGTGGCTTAGTGAGTGGATTGAGGATCCCAGTCGGGAGTCCCTTGGTGTAAATTGACAAGCCAAGTGTAATATTATTCGGGAAGAAAAGAAGAAAATATTTTACCTCCGTTTAATTCACCCCATCGAGAAACATTACTTACTTTCTACAGAAAGATATGGTGAAAGACATACTTAAGAAAAGTGATGGAAAGAAATTTAAAGTGAAATAAGAAATACAAAACCGTAGAAGGAATCAGTAAACATAATTATAAACCAGTAGTTACGGAGAGGCGGGGGTGAAATAAGCCAACCTAACTCAACCTAACCTAACCTATCCAAACTTAACCTGTCCAAACCTCACCTAACCCAACCAAACCTACTTAACACAACCTGACAAAACCTAACCTAACATAACCTAGCCTCCCCTAACCTAACCTAAGCAAACTTAACCTAACCTTAACTAATCAACTCCAACCCAACCCAACCTATCTTGATCTAAACAAGCTTAACCTAACCAAATCTAACCTATCCTAACCTAGCCTGACCAATCCAATCCTTACCTAACTTTAAACTTCACACAACCTAACCAAACCTAAACTACCCTTACCAAAACTAAACTAACGTAAACTAACCTACAATACACTAATCTAACCTTAACTGAACATCATATAATACAACCCAACCTAATCCGACCTGTCTTAACCTAAACTAACCCAACTTAACTTATCGTTATCTAATCTAATTTAACCCAACCTAAATTAACACAACTTAATCCATTCTAACCTAACCTAAGCTAACCTAATATAACCTAAACTAAACTTAATATAATCTAACCTAGCCGAACCTAACAAAAATCAACCTAACTCAATGTAACTTAACCTGACCTGACATAACCTAACCTCACCTAACTTAACCTAATCTAAAGTAATATAACCTAAAATAACCTAAGTTAATCCAAGCAAATATTACATAACCTAACCTAAACTAACTTACCATACCCTAACTTAATACAAACTAACCTAATCCAGCCTAATCTAACCCATCCTAATTTAACCTAAACGAACCCTTCTTAACCTAGCCTAAACTAACCAAACCTAAGAAAACAAACTATTCTAACCTAAACTAAACCAACCTAACCCAACCTACTTTAACCTAAACTAACCTAACTTAATTTAACCTAACCTAAATTAACCTAACTTATCCCAAGCTAACTCAAACGAACCTAGCCTAACCCAACATATCACAACGTAACCTGACCTAACATGACCCAACATAACCTAACATAACCCGACCTAAACTAACCTTAGCCTAATCTAACCAAACCTATTCTAAACTAACCTATCTGAACTTAACGTAACGTAACATAACCTTACTTATCCTAACTTAACCCATCCCAAACTAATCTAAATTAACCTAACCTAACTAAACTAACCTATCTTAACCTTACCCAACCTAACCTATCATAGCCTAACCTAACACAACTAAACATGATTCACCCTAAACTAACCTAACCCAACTCAACCTAACTCAACCCATCTCAACATTATTCAAGGACTCAATATAACCCAACGTAATCAAACCTAACCCTAACTTTAGCAGTCCCAAACATAACCTAAACTAACCAACGCCTAACCTGGGCTAACCTAGCCAAACAAAACCTAACAATCAAACTTAACCTAACCCAACCCAACCAAACCTAACCTAACCATACCTAACCATATCTAATCTAACCTAACCTAACCACCCTCTAACCTAACCAAACGTAACCTAATCTAAACAAAACTAACCTAACCTAACCAAAACTAACCTAACCAGCATAAACTAAATCTAACCTAACGCTAACCTAACAAGACCTAAACATAAATCTAACCAAACCAACACAATCTAACCAAATTTAACATAATTAAACCTAATTAAACCAACACTAACCCAACTTAATCTAACCTATCCTAACGCAAGTTATCTAACCTAACTTAACCAAATCTAACACTAATCTAACCTAACCAAACCTAATCCAGACCTGACCTAACCTAACTTTATTTAATCTAACCTAAAACTAACTTTACCTGACCAAACCTAGAAAATAAAATAAAATATCTTAACCCAACCGAACCCCAACGTACTCCAACCCACACCTAACCTTACAAAACCAAACCTAAACTAACTAAACCAAACCAAACCAAACCGAACCCTAACCTAACTCAACCCTAACCTAACCCAACCCTACCTAATCAAACCTAACAAAATCAAATTTAACCAAATCTAACCTAAATCAACCTAAGCTAGCCAACCCTAACTTAACCAAACCTAAATTAACATAAAACGAACCTAACCTAACCAAACCAACCAAGCCTAACACAACCCAACCCTAACCTAACCTAAAATACCTAACCTAACCAAAACATAACCTAACCAAACCCTAAACTAACCCAGCCCAACCTAACCCATTTAAACCTAACCTAAAGCCAAAACAAACTTAACCAACCTAACGTAGTCAAATCTACACTAACCTAACCAAATCTAATCTAACCTAGCCTAACTTAACCTAAAACTAACCTAACCTAACCAGATCTAACCTAACCAAACATAATCTAACCCAATCCTAACCTAACATGACCCAACCCAACCCTAACAAAATTCAATTTATTCCATCCAAACCTAACCTAGCCTAATCAAACCTAAATTAACCTAACCTAATCAAACCTTACTCAACCCAATATAATCTAACCTAACAACTTTACCTAAAATTAACCCTAACCAAACCTAACGTGACCTAACCATAAACCTAAACTAACATAACCTACCTAACCTAACTTAGCCCTAACCTAATCTAATTTAACTAATAAAAAATTACCCTACATAATCTACCCTAACCTTAGCAAACCCAAACCTAACCCGTAACCTAACCTAGCCAAAACTAACCTATCCCAAATAAACTTAAACCACACTTAAAATCAATCCAACCTAAGAAAACAAAACCTATATCCAACCAAAAACTAACAAACCTAATCTATCCAAACCTAACAGTTCTAACGTAATCGATTTTGAGTCATTGTGGTCACCTACTCCGATTTACTTGCCATCTCACCCACAGGTCGAGGGTGACCAGGTGCTGCTGTGGAGTCCACTTGGACACCACTCAGGCCAACAGTATGGGCGAGAGAGGCACAAAAGTGAATACTGGGTGAAAAGGCCCAAGTTTGGAGGGGCGCCACCGCCACGCCCTTGGGTCCAGAAGCCTGGCGTCTACCTCGCCATGCAATGTGTCCGACTCTCTCCCTGTAAGATAAATTTGAGCCAAATCGGTCACCTTCTGTTTTTCGGCAAAAATCATGGAGTTACTCTTTTGGGATTTTTTTTTTTTTTTTTGGGGGGGGGGTGGAGGGAGCACTTTGGTCACCTGCTCTGATTTATCAGACATCTCACACTCAGGTCGAGGGCGGCCAGGGCTGCTGTGGAGTCCACTAGGGCATCACTCAGGCCAAAAGTACGGACGCCAGAGGCCCAAAAGTGAATACTGGGTGACAAGGCCCTAATTTCCAGGGGCACCACCGCCATGCTCTTGGGCACTGGATTCTCCCGTCTACCTCGCCGTGCACTGGCTTAAGTTTGGGCCAAATCGGTTACATTCAGATTTTCGACAATATTCATGGAGTTACTCCTTTCAGATTTTTTTCTATTTTGGGTCATTTTGGTCACCTGCTCCGATTTACCGCCATCTCACCCACAGGTTGAGGGCGGCCGGGGCTGATATGAAGTCCTCTTGGAAACCCATCAGCCCAACACTACAGGCGCCAGAGGCCTAAACGTTGAGAGCAGCCGGAGCTTCTGTGGAGTCCACTTGGAGACTACTCAGGACAACAGTACGGACGCCAGAGGCACAAAAGTGAATACTGGGTGAAAAGGCCCTAGTTTAGAGAGGCGCCACCGCCCCGCTCTTGGGCCCAGGCTACTTGCGTCTACCTCGCCGTGAACTGTGTCCGACTCTCTTCCTGTGAGGTAAGTTTAGGCCAAATCGGTAACCTTTGGATTTTCAGCAAAATTCACTGGATTTTTTCGATTTTGGGTCATTTTCGTCACTTGCTCCGATTTACCAGTCATCTCGCCCACAGGTCGAGGGCAGCCAGGGCTACAGTGAAGTCTACTTGGACACAACTCAAACAGTACGAGCGTCAGAGGCACAAGAGTGAGTACTGGGTGAAAAGGCCCAAGTTTGGAGAGGCGCTACCGCCACGCCTTGCACTGTGTCCGACTCTCTACCTGTAGAATAAATTTGGACCAAATCAGTCACCTTCAGATTTACGGCAAAATTCATCAGGTTACTCTGAGAGTTTTTATTTTAATTTTTATTATTATTATTTTATTTATTTATATTTTTTATATATTTTTGTCACTTACCCCGATTTACCAGCCATCGCATCAACAGGTCGAGGACGGCTAGGACTACTGTAGAGTCCACATGAACACTCAGGCCAAGAGTACGGGCGCCTGAGGCCCAAAAATGAATACCGAGTACAAAACCCCAAATCTCGAGAGGCGCCACCACCACCACGCCCTTGGACTCAGGCTCATCTCGTTTACCTCGCCGTACAATGTGACCGACTTTCTCCCTGTGGGGTAGGTTTGGACCAAATCGGTCACATTTCAATTTTCGGCAAATTTATTTTCGATTTTGGGTCATTTTGGTCATTTCTTTGATTTACCAGCCATCTCACTCAAAGGTCGAGGGCGGCCATGTAGAGTCTACTTGGACACCACTCAGGCCAACAGTACGGGCGACAGAGGCCCAAAAGTAAATACTGGGTGAAAAGGCCCAAGTTTGGAGGGGCGCCACTGCCACGACCCTGGGCCCAGGCTCCTGACGTATACCTCGCCGTGCAATGTGTCCGACTCTCTCCCTGTAGAACAAGTTTGGGCCAAATCCGTCACTTTCTGGTTTTCGGCAAAAATCATGGGGGTTACTCTTTCGAGATTTTTTTTTTCGATTTTGGGTCACTTTGGTCACCTGCTCTGATTTATCAGACATCTCACCCTCAGTTCGAGGGCGGCCAGGGATGCTGTGGAGTCCACTTGGGCACCACTCAGGCCAAAAGTACGGACGCCAGAGGCCCAAAAGTGAATACTGGGTGACAAGGCCCAAATTTCCCGGGGCACCACCGGCACACCCTTGGGCACAGGCTCCTTGCGTCTACCCCCTCCATGTGGGGTAAGTTTGAGCCAAATCGGTCACCTTCGGATTTCGGCAAAATTTATGGGGTTACTCCTTTCAGATTTTTTTTTTTTTTTTTTTTTTTTTTTTCCCCTTTTGGTCACCTGCTCCGATATACCGCTATCTCACTCACAGGTTGAGGGTGGCCAGGGCTGCTATGGAGTCCTCTTGGACACCACTCAGCCCGACACTACGGGCGCCAGAGGCCCAAAAGTCGAGAGCGGACAGAGCTTCTGTGGAGCCTACTTGGACACCACTCAGGCCAAAAGTACGGGCGCCAGAGGCCCAAAAGTGAATATTGTGTGAAAAGGCCCAAGTTTGGAGAGGCACCACAGCCACGCTCTTGGGCTCAGGCTACTTGCGTCTTCCTCGCCGTGCATTGTGTCCCTGTGGGATAAGTTTGGGTCAATTTAGTCACCTACGGATTTTCGGCAAAATTCATGGGAGATTTTTTCGATTCCAGGTCATTTTGGTCATCTGCCCCGATTTACCAGCCATCTCACCCACAGGTCGAGGGCGACTAGGGATAATGCAGAGTCCACTTGGACACCACTCAGGCCAACATTACATGCGCCAGAGGCCCAAAAATGAATACTAGGTGAAAAGGCCCAAATTTGGAGGTGCGCCACCGCCACGTCCTCGGGCTCAGGCCCCTCGCGTCTACATCGCCGTCCTTTGTGACCAACTCTCTCCCTATGGGCTAAGTTTGGGCACAAGTCGGCCATCTGCCAATTTTGACGTTTTTTTTTTTTTTTTTAGGGGGGGGGGGCATTTTGGTCACCTGCTCCTATTAACCACCATCTCATCCACAGGTGGAGGGGGCCAGGGCTCCTATGGGGTCCCCTTGGACACCACTCATGCCAACAGTTGTATACGCCACCATATACATGATGAGTAATATCACTCACTCACTCACTCACCCCACTCACTCACTCACTCACTCACCAAGCGCATCACTCACGGTACCAAGCGCATCCTCCCAATCTTGCTGACTGGGCGGTTGCCGACTCAGCACTTCGTGCCCGTGGGACCAGCACTACCAAGAAGCAACCAACACACACGAACATACTCATAAGTGCAGTCAACCTCTAACTCACAAAACACACGACAACCAAATAATAATGAACCCTTCCCCCCTGGAAATGTAATATACTGTAAATAACATATAGCTAGTAATTAAGAACATGATAGTTTATTTGCGGGAAACCAAACATTCCTATTAAAAAATCTTGTTAAAACATCTACCAGCACCTCCTATTTTGCTGTGTCAGCACTTCCGACGAACAAAAAGTCGATGCTCTAGACCCGGAGCGGTCGGTCCGATGATACGTACAGAGACATTAAAATAGTGCACTGTGGTTTACAGAGTGATATTCAGATAGCTTGGAACTAATATCTCGACAGATAGACACAAACAAAATGATAGTGTTTAAGTTATTAAGTATTTACCCATATTTGAAGAAGTGATTGACATTGTGTAAAATATAGAAGAAATTGTGAAGAAGTGAATTGGTTTAATAAATGAAAAAGGTGTTGCATTGAGTTTGGTGTTCCCGCCTTAAGTTCTGTCTAATGTAATCACTCAACACCGATTGAGGATACATTAAATGGTGGCAGCGGTGGGATTATCTAGATTGTATAAGGGGGGCGGTGGTTGGTTGAAGATTTGGTAGGGAAGGCGCATTCTTTGGCCAAAAATGATCTCATGGGGGGACATCTTTGTTGCGGAGTTGACTGTGCTGTTGATACTGGCTTGTACCTGTGGTAGCCAATCTTCCCAACTGTCCATGAGATCGTTGACCAAAGGTCTGAGGACTTCAAGCACTTTGCGATTGGTGCGCTCAGTTAGTCCATTCCCTTGTGGGTGGTAGGCAGTGGCGAAAGTTTGATCTACATTGTAAAGATGTGCTATTTCGCGCATTACCTCATTTTTGAACTCTGACCCGTTGTCAGATAACATTCGTGTGGGAATGTTGTATCTGCAGAATATATTGTTTACTAAGGCTTTGGCTACAGTCTCTGCTGTTTTGTCTTGTAATGGGACTAGGATGGTGTATTTGGACAGATAATCGACTGCCGTGAGTACATAATTGGAACCTTGATGGCTCGTTGGCATTTTCAGTAAGTCAATGCCAAGTGTTTCCCATGGCTCAGCAGGGAGCGGGATGTCTTTGATATTGAGTATTTTGGGGTCAGGTCCTCTGAATTGGTTGCAAGTTACACATGAGTATGTGTGTGGTTATATCTTTTTTCATGTTGACCCAGTAGGAGTGCCTAGCAGTGTTCAGTGTCTTATCTCTGCCTGAGTGGCCTCCCATTGCACTGTCGTGCAATATGTGTAGGACCTTGGGAACTGGGACTCTGGGAACGACAGTTACTTCCCTGTCATTAGTGGTTCCCCTTATGATTCCGTCGACCGGTTTGAGTTCGTCTATAGGGACAGGTGGTCGGGAGTGTAAGGGAGTTCTTGAAAGGAGATGCTGTTTTATTTGAGACCATGTCGGGTCATTGTCTGTTTCATCTCTAAGTTCTTGCATCGGAATGCATGTTGTTTGTGTTAGTGATGAGACGTGAGTTTGTCTGCTTAAAGAGTCAGCTACTATGTTAGCTTTTCCCGCTAGATATTTTATCTTTGGATCGAAGTCCAATAGGGTGGTTTTCCACCTGGCAATTCTGCCATGTAAGTCTTTAGTGTTAAAGAGGTAGACTAGGGGTTGATGGTCTGTGAAGATTGTGATCTTATACCCTAGTATAAGATATTTAAAATGTTTCAAGCCCCATATCAATGCAAGTCCTTCTTTGTGGGTAGTTGAATAGTTACTTTCAGGCTTATTCAGTACTCTACTTGCGTAGGCTATGGGGTGCTCTTTCCCGTTTTCATCTTTCTGCTGTAAGACTGCGCCTATTCCTTTAGAGGAGGCGTCGGTGTAAAGAAGGAATTCTTTCTTCATGTCAGGAAAGGCAAGGACAGGGGCTGTGGTAAGAGCATGTTTAAGGGTGTCGAAACTTGTCTGTTCCTCTTCAGACCATTTGAAAGGCTCGCCTTTTCTTGTGAATTTGGTGAGAGGGGATGCAATTTCTGCAAATTTGTGTATGAAATGTCTATAGTATGATGCTAGTCCTACGAGACATCTAGTTTCATCTGCGTTTCTGGGGGTTGGGAAATTGTTTATGGTATCTATCTTATCTGTGGTGGTATGGATGCCTTGGCTATCTACCTTATTGCCTAGGAAGGCGAGTTCCGTCTGTAGGAATTTACACTTTCCTAGTTGGATTTTCAATCCTGTGGTTTTGAGTCTTTTTAGGACAATCTCTAGTGTGTGAAGGTGGTCAGTTTGTGTGGGACTATAGATGATGAGGTCGTCTAAGTAGACGAATAATGAGATTCCTATCATGTCGCTGAAAATGCGGGTCATCAACCTTTGTTGGGTTGAGGGGGCATTCTTAAGGCCAAAGGGCATACGCTCGAAATGGAAATGTCCCTTGTCAGTGGAGAATGGAGTTACGGGTTTAGATTCATCGGTGAGCTCGACCTGCCAGAAGGCTGACTTAAGGTCAATTGTGGAAAAAAACTGAATTTCCATTACCGATGGTTTGTAAGACATCTTGTATGGCGGGGAGGGGGTGTGGGTCAGATTGAGTTAGGTGGTTAACTTTCCTAAAGTCAACAACAGGGCGTAAAGTTCCGTCTTTCTTTGGGACTAGGAAGAGGGGACTGTTCCACGGACTTTGGGAGTGAGAAATTACGCCTTGGTGTAACATCTCGTGCACACTGTTGTTGACTTGTGTTTTCCTACTGTGGGATATGCGGTAAGCGGGGGTGTATGAGGGGGGGGGGGTGTTGGGGGGAAATTTGGATGTGATGATTGATTATATCACATTTGCCTAAGGGTTCGCCTTCTAAGGCGATAGCCGATCTATTCATTTGTAGGAGGGTCAGTAGCTTGTCATTCATCTCTCCGTTTGCTGATGTTGTGATTTGGTTGGGGTGGATAGGGGTGAGAGTTTGTGGTGGTCTTACAGTGTTGATGTGTTGTGGGAGTGGTTCCTGGATTGGGGAATTATGGAGATGGACTGAACAAATGTTTGTGTTCTTCCTGATTTTGCGGTGTTGATCGGAGAGATTTGTTAACATAGCTAGGGTGTGTTTATTTTCTGATACTATATCCCAGGAGGACTCCAAGGTTATGTTATTTATTCTTGACGTATCTGGGTCAATTATGACATCCTGATGTTCTATTGCTCCGGGTATGTATAGTGGAACTGTTATTGAATGTCTAGGGGGTATGATGACTGTGTTAGACATCAGTGCTTTTGAGGTGACATAAGGTGGTGGACGGAATGAGTAGCTCTTAGTTGGAGAGGGTTTATTTAAGCTAGATAGATATGAAAGAGGTTGTGTGTCTGGGTCGGGTGTTTCAGGAAGTGTTGACTCATTACTTTCATCTCGGAAGGAGATTTTGTTGGTATCTAAGTTGATGATGGACTTCCAGTCTCGTAGGGACTTAAACCTATTATACCTTGTTGGTCGAGACTCCATTCATCAGCTAAGTGGAAGGATGTGAAACCTACTTGGGAATTGTTTACCTCTATGTTTAAATCAATCATATCGTGAAGTGATATGGTAGATCCTTCTATCAATAGACCTTCCGTATTTGAATACTGGATTTGGGGTGGGTCATTTAGTGCTTCGTAGAGAGCTCTGGGGATGAGGTTCAGGTTTGTTCCTGTATCAACCATCATGTCAACAGTAATTTGATCTAATTTCACCTTTAGGGTGATATAGTTGTGTGGTGTGTCGGACGTTCCTATGGTGGTCTGGTGCGTGAGGCTGGTGCACGTTCCCCCAATCGGTGTTGAGTTGTATGTGTTGTGTGGGAGGAAGGTGTTTGTCGAGGTGTGGTGACTTGTTTGTTTGTTCTCTGATGTGATTTTTGTTGAGAACACTCTTCGTTGGAGTTGTGGTTTTGTGTGGGGTGCTGTTTTGGCGTGGTTGTGTGGGTTTTGACTGGGGGGGGGGTCTGGGGGGGGGGGGCAGTTGTTTGGTTTGCTGTTGAGCTCTACATTGGGAATCAGTGTGGGAGGTAGTACCATGAATTGAGCAAGGGGTAGCGCGGTGTTGTACCTGTGGGTGTTGGTATTGTTGCGCTCTACACTGAGAATCCGTGTGGGAAGTAGTTCCATGAACTGAGCAAGGGGTAGCGCGGTGTTGTGCTTGCATTTGTTGTTTCTGTATGCAGTCTCTGGTGTTGTGACTTGTTGAAAGATGGTAGGAACACCAGTTAGATGGTTGCGCTAGATTGGGGCTAGGGGGCTGTTGTGACTGAAGGTTATTTAGTCTAGCAAAATGGTGCTGGTCAGAGAGGGAGATGTTGCAAGCGTTGGTGATATCTAAGATGTAAGTATAAGCTAATGGGTTACTAGTGTTTAAATCCCTTTTTGCGGCTTCTCTTTGGCACTTTGGAGGGAGTTGGGAAAGATAGAGACCTATCTCTAGTAATGAGCATAGGTTTTCCAAGGTCATTACCTTTTTACCTGTGGTGGTGTCTGTGTAAGTCCATGGGCTATTGTTGTACAGATTTTCCCTAATTTCTTTAATTGTGTTTGCAACATTATCTTTAATGTTGGTTTGTTTTTTAACTCTAGTATTATTTAGAAATGTGAGGATAAAGCTAATGTTGTTTGTTTGTTTGCTTTGAAAGACATTTAACAGATGTTGCTTATAATTGCTATATGTGATCCCTGTGGCTATCAAACTGTCTAGCATCCGAGCCGTGGACCTATGTTCGTCCGATGCTTCTATTTTCTGGCGGCATAGATTTATTTTGTCTAAGTCAGAGTAATTTGCATTCTTAGAAAAGAAAAGGTCACATGCCGTCAGGAAGTCAGTAATGGAGAGGCCGCTAGCTTGAGAGAAGGTGGGAATTTCGGTTAGAGGGGTAATGGTTTGGTAGTTATTAATTATTGTAGGTTGAAGTTGTGGGTTAGGATGTTGTGATGGGTTTGGGGCAAGGTTAGGTGGTGGTTGGGGGTGTGGTGTGGAGGTGGGTTGACCAGATGGGAAGTTGGGAGAAGGGAAGGCAAAGTTCTCGTATGCATGGTTTGTGGGGTTTAGGGATTGTTGCAGGGGAATCAGGGGGGTTGGGATGTGGGGGGTGGTTGTTGAGGGTTTAGTTGGTGAGGGTCGACATGAGAGGGAATTTGGGGTTGCGGAGAGGTGTGGGGGGGTTGTTGTTGAGGGTCTAGGTGAGGGGGAATTTGGGGTTGTGATGGAGTGTGGGGTTGTTGTTGTTGAGGATCTAGTTGAGGGGTAACTTGAAGTTTTGGTGTGGAGTGAGGGAGGGGGTTGGGCAAGTGTTGTAGTTGGAAGGGGTTAAAAGGGTCTTCCCGTGAGTGGTCATGGTGAAGGGGTATGTGGTCATAGTATTCCTCAGGAAGTATTTGAGAATCTGCCTTAGTCGTGTCATGGTCTTGGTCTTGAGAGGGTTTATCTTCTTTAGATGAGGAAAGAAATCCTTGAAGTAAATTTCTGACCTTGGCTCTCGTACCTGTAGCCATGTTAGTGTCTAACTAGAGATGCATGTATGACTTAACAGGTATAGAAAGTAGTTAGGTGAGATAGGAGGTCTAAGTTGAAATAGTTAAATTAGAAATATTTGGTATACATTATCTAAGGGGTAGTATGTTATGGTTAGATAAGAGGGGGGGTATAGGGTTTCAATGGGTATACAATGGTATAATTGTAAAATGGGTTTACAGCAGTACTGTGGTAATATTGCAACAAAAAATGTAATTACATATAGTAAAAAAATATATAAGTTATTGTAAAAGGTAAAAAGATATACAATATAAATGGGCATATAATGGGGATATATGATGTTGGCAAGAAAAAAGTAATATATGATATTGGCAAGAAAATAAGTAATATAAGATATTGGCAAGAAAAAAAAATGTGATTATACAGGTTATTGTAAAAGTTGAAAATATATTATTATAAATAATAAATTGGGAAGGTACAAGATAGTAGTATGCAAAAATGTTTTTAACTTAATTATGTAACTTAGTTTTGTAAAATGATATTTTTGTTTGAATTATTAAATCACTAGAGACTGAATTATTAATCAAAGAAGGGAAAATGAAGTTAAGCTATCGTTAATTATTGGTGATATGAAGGTGAAAGTGAATCTTACAAGATTGTCTATATAATGAACATTAGAATACCTTGAAAGATATGATTGGGTTTAGGTATATTGACGTATGTGCAGGTCGTCAGGTGTGGCTGTGGCGCCAGAGGTCCAAAAGCGAAAAACGGCAGAAAAGCCCTCCTCCACAACCAAATTTGGAGGTGCGCCTCCTCGCATCTACCTCGCCGTCCACTGTGGCCGACTATCTCTCTGGGCTAAGTTTGGGCTGAATTGGTCACCTACCAATTCTGGCTAAAGTCCAGGCAGTTTTTCGGGGGTCATTTTGGTCACCTGCTCCTATTTAACCACCATCTCATCTACATGTCGAGAGGGAGTCAAGGCTCCTGTGGGGTCCATTAGGACACCGCTCAGGCCAACAGTATGGGCGCCAGATATCCAAAAGCGAAAAACGGTAGAAACGTACCTCCAAATTTGGAAGGGCGCCACCGCCACGTCCTTGGGCTCCTCAAGTGTACCTCGCCTTCCAATATGGCAGACTCTCTCTCTGGGCTAAAATTGGGCCGAATTGGCCACCTACTGATTTTGGCTAAAATCCATGGGTACCCCTTACAGATTACGGGGGTGGGGGGGTGATGATTTTGGTCACCTGCTCATATTTACCCACCATCGCATCCACAGATGAAGTGGGGCCAGGGCTCCTATGGGGACCACTTGGACACCGCTCAGGCCAACAATATGGGCGCCAGAGGCTCAAAAGCGAAAAAGGACAGAAAAGCACCCCTCCACAACCAAATTTGGAGCGGCCCCACCGCCATGCCCTTGGGCCCAGGCTCCTCGCGTCTACCTCACCGTTCACTTTGGCTAAATCTCTATGGGCTAAGTTTGGGTCAAATCGGTCACCTGCCAATTTTGGCCACAATCCCTTGCAGTTTTCGGGGGTCATTTTGGTCACCTGCTATTTAACCATCTCTTCCACAGGTCGAGGGGGGTAAAAGCTCCTATGGGGTCCATTTGGACACCGCTCAGGAAAACAGTATGGGCGCCAGAGGTCCAAAAGCGAAAAACGGCAGAAAACGGCAGAAAAGCACGTCCAAATTTGGAGGGGCGCTACCGCCACGTGCTTGGGCCCAGGCTCCTCACGTCTACCTCGCCTTCCAATGTGGCCGACTCTCTCCCTCTGAGCTAAGTTTTGGCCAAATCGGTCACATACCGATTTTGGCCAAAATCCATGGGAACCCATTGCATTTTTTTTTGGGGGGGGGGGGGGGGCTAATATTGGTCACCTGCTCCTATTTACCCACCATCTCATCCACAGATCGAGGGGGGGGGGGCTCGTGTGGGATCGACTTGGACACCTCTCAGGCCAACGGTATGGGCACCAGATGCCCAAAAGAGAAAAATGGCAGAAAAGCACCCCCAAATTTGGAGGGGTGCTACCGCCAGGCACTTGGGCCCAGACTCCTCACATCTACCTCGCCATCCACTATGGCAGACTCTCTCCCTGTGGGCTGAGTTTGGGCCAAATCGGTCTACTGCAGTATTTGGGGGGGGGGGGGGGTCATTTTGATCACCTGCTCCGATTTATCCATCTCACCCACAGTTCGAGAGCGGTCAGGGCTCCTATGGGGTCCACTTGGACAGGGCTCAGGCCGATAGTACGGGCGCCAGAGGTCCAAAAGCGAAAAACGGGAGAAAAGCCCAACAAATTTGGAGGGGCGCCACCGCTGCGTTCTTAGGCACAGACTCCCCGCGTCTACCTCGCCGTCCAATGTGGCCGTCTCTCTCCGTCTTGGCTAGGTTTGGGCCGAATTGGTCGCCTACCGATTTTGGCTAAAATCCGTGGGTCCTTCCAATTTTTTTTTTTTTTTTTTTTTTTTTTTTGGGGGGGGGGGTATTTTGGTCACTAGCTCCTATTTACCCATCTCATCCACAGATCAAGGGGGGTCAGGTCTCCTGTGGGGTCCACTGGGGTCACCGCTCAGGGCAACAGCACAGGCGCCAGAGGTCCAAAAGCGAAAAACGGGAGAAAACCCCCACCTCCCCACCCAAATTTGGAGGGACGTCACAGCCACGCCCTTGGGCCCAGGCTCCTCGTGTCTACTTCGCCGTCCAAAGTGACCGACTCTCTCCGTCTGAGCTAGGATTGTGCCAAGCCGGACCTACCGACTTTGTGGGGTCATTTTGTTTACCTGCTCCTATTTACCCACCATCTCACCCACAGATCGAGGGGGCCCACTTGGACACCGCTCATGCCTACAGTACGGGCACCAGAGGCCCAAAAGCGAAAAACCGCAGAAAACTCCCCCTCCCTAACAAAATTTGGAGGGGAGCCACCGCCACGCCCTTTAGCTCAGGCTCCTCGGGGCTAAGTTTGGCCCAAATCGGTCATCTGCTAATTTTGGCCATAATCCATGTGTTACCACTTGCAGATTGGGGGGGGGGGGGGGGGCATTTTGGTCACCTGCTCCGATTTACCCACCCTCTCATCCACAGGTCGAGGAGGATCAGGGCTCCTGTAGAGTCCACTTGGACACAGCTCAGGCCAATAGTACGGGCGTCAGAGGCACTAAAGCCAAAAGCGGCAGAAAAGCCCCCTACCTCCCCAATTAAATTTCGAGGGGCAACCAGACTCCTAGCGTCAGAGGCCCAGAATCAAAAAACGGCAGAAAAGCCCCCCCACACCCCTGCGGATATCAGTTGCAGACCCCTCAGGCCAAAAGGCAAAAAGCACACCAGAGCCTCAGCTTTGTCTGGGCTCCACGCACACGCCCTTGGGTCCGGCTTCCTCACATGTATCTCACACTGCTCAGTGCACGGTTGGGTTACGTAAGTTTAGGTTAGGTTAGGTTTGTTTAGGTTAGGTTGGATTACGAGTAGGTTAGGTTCGGTTGGGTTTAGTTAGGTTAGTTGGGGTTAAGTTGGTCATTTTGGCCACTGATTAAGTTAGGTTTGGTCAGGAATTAGTTTTGGTTAAGTTGGGTCAGGTTCGGTTTGGTTAGCTTAGGTTTATGAAGGTTATTTTGGGTTAGCTTGGGTTATGTTAGTGTAGGTTAGGTTAAGACAGGTAAGTTTAGCCTATCGTAACTGAACCTACCCTAACCAAACCTAACTTTACATAATCTAACCTAACCTGTCCTAAATTAACCCAACCTAAATTGACCTAATATATCATAACCCAGGCTAACCTAACTTTACCAAACCTAGTTGGAATGATAAATGCATAAAATTACCCTTCAACAACTCTATAAACGAAATTTCTCAATTATTACTGAAAGATAATATCAACTTTATCTTCAATTATACCAACAATTTGTTCAGCAAAGTAGTCATGTGCGCCATAGATCAAAGGGGATATAAACCCGGAAGTTTATCAATTGCCATGTCTAGATTATGATGATGTTTACTGGGGGCAACCTGGAAGAGACCTGAAAACTAAGATAAAAGAGCATAAGAACTCAGCAAAAGATGGACAAGAGAACTCCGCGGCATTTCAGCACACTGCCAATAAAGACCACCGCATAGATTGGGACGATGCTGAAATCATTTACAAGTCAAAATGTAGTCTCAAAAGGAAAATCATTTAATCTTCATTGATAAATTATTTTCCTAATTATAATATATCAAATGGTCAACGGACACCTGACTTCATTACTACCCTGCAGTTAATAGACTGCTGCCATCCATATTAACAGTGGACAAAAGCCAATAATGTCCGAGTAGCGTCGGCCATGTGACTTGAATCCTCACCTTGTTCCTCACATTTTTGTATAAATGCATGTCTTTTCAACTCTGTATTCCATCTGCTGAAGAGGATCACAAATAGTGATAGAAATATACGGAACTCTCTACTTTTGTCTCTTCTTTTCCAAAAGTGGGTTTTAAGTCTAATATTCACAAATGTTTATAGAAAGTAAACCCATACCGGTAGCCATCTACATTGATTCCGCTATCACCCCGACCACATCAAACTCAGTGTAGCTTCAGGTCTTTACTTAAGAGCGTTGAGAATTCGTAGCCACCATTACTTAGGACATTGAAACTAACACCATAGCATCTCAACCACAAAGTTTAGGATACCTGTCTTGGTTTGTAACTAAAACTTTCAGCCAAGCTAAATCAAGCTTCTACTCATTGTCTCACCAGAACAAATTTAATTGCAACAACAAAAATAATAATAACAATGATAATACATGTGATAATAATAATAAGAATAATAATAAATAATAATTATGATGATAATAATAATTCCATATAATACCCCTGTTCCTCAGGTTTTCTCCCAAAGTAATATATAATTATCCTATCCTTAGAAATAATAATAAGTAAACGTTCACCAAAGATCTAAAGATATTAGCCGTCTAGGCGTCTATAAAATTCTATTCCGAGACTGATCTAAAGTGTGTTGGGGCCAAACGGGAAGGGACCTTCCTAATAGGTTCAGGGAGCATAAAAATTCAATTAAGTACGCCCAGGGAAATTCAGAAGTATTCCTCTATACTGCTGAATTAAATCACCGTATGGACTGGGACAAGACCGGTATAATTTACAAATCACTCTAACAACAGAAAAAAAATTGAGTCCCCCCTGACCAAACAACTACCCTATTTTAATACTTCAAAAGGACAATGGTTCCCCAACGCCATTACCAGTTTGGTCGTCAACAATATCATATATCAAGTTGTCCGGCCAGACCTGAACTTACCACCTACCACGCAAATATTTGACCCGGGGTCAGTTCGACCTTGGGGTCATCACGACTTGAGCTCAAAACAGACCATGCATTAGCATGCTTACCTCCCCATGTCCCCTCTCTATATAAATTAACCCACTCTTTGTAAAACCACACTGAAGAGGATCACAGTTTGTGATCGCAATATACATATCTTTAAATAACTTTCTTTTCTCCGATAGTGGGATACTCGGTCTATCTTACCAATGTGTTAGAACATTCATTCGCTTATAGATACATAGATAAATAGAATACGGACCCAATCACGCACGCCTCTGGCAACATCGTCAAATTGAGGGCCTTACGAAACATCTTTGAGAAGTCCGAAGATAATCCGAGATAAAGAACTCATGAATGTATTGTGGGCGGTCGGACACCTGTAGCTTCTGACACTGCAAGAATCCCTGGTCATAGCGAACTGGAAGGTGCCATGACTCAGGAGTTCCAGCCGTCTGGAGTCCTTTCCAGATGCCTTTTCTGTGGTCAAAGGGCTTCATGGTCTCTTATCACACACCTTCGTCTTTCTTCTTTGCTTCTTACCTCCTTGTCTTTCTAATTCTCTGGCTCTGTACTTCCCTAAGTCTTTTCGTCTATTTTCATTTACTTTCACCCTTTCTCTCCCTCGTTCTCCTCCTTCCCTTCTTGCTCTTTCGTTTTTCCTCTCCCTCTCTCTTTTCTCCCCTATCTCTCTCTCCCATTCTTTTTCTTCTCTCTTCTTCCACTTCTTTCACTCTTTCTTTTCTACTCTCACCTCTCTCTCACACTTTCTCCTATCGCTTCTTTATCTCCCTCTTCCTGTCTCCTCCCCTCTCGCTCTTACACGTTATTGGAAGCTATCTGTGCCGTTTAAGTTACATTCTTTATGTTATGAACTGCGAACATCTGTGTTCGTTCTTATCGTACATGCAATGTGATCACGAAGACTCTCACACAAACTCATCGCATACAAATTAATTTCATGGTCTTTTATTTAATATTTATGACTTAATTTTCAATGATTGCTAGACATATCTAACAAATGCTTTCCCATTGGGAATGAATTACATTGTGAACTTTCCACCACTGAAT